>NC_133877.1:7866101-7991101 GCF_044706935.1 Curcuma longa | reverse complement strand
CTATTTACGACTAATCCTCTAGCTATAATAAATTCCCAAAGGAGATAAATAGCCCCTTTGGCCCTGCATTCATAATATAAGTTCTAATCCGCCTGTATATAATATAAGTTCCTCTGCTACCCCTGTATATATATTGGGCAGATAAATAGCCAAAGGGGCTATTTACGAAAGGAGATAAATAGCCCCAAAGGCCCTACTTACTATAATTAAGTTCTAATCCCTCTTACTATAATATAAAGACCTCAGCTATGCTGAGTAGAAGAAATAGCCAAAGGGGCTATTTACGACTAAAGGAGAGAAATAGCCCCAAAGGCGTAGACTAACTGTATATAATATAAGATAAGTACCTCTGCTACGCAGAGGCATATAAATAGCCTTTGGGGCTATTTACGACTAAGCCTAAAATAAATATAAAGGAGATATTTCCCTAAAATCAATCTAAATTCCGCACTTACTATAATATAAGTTCTAAAATTTATTATAGCTAGAGGATTAGTCGTAAATAGCCCCAAAGGCTATTTATCTGCCTCTGCGTAGCAGAGGTACTTATCTTATAGTAAGGCGGATTAGTCTACGCCTTTTGGGCTATTTATCTCCTTTACAGTAAATTCGGCCCTGTATATATATTTGGCGATCGGATTAGTCGTAAATAGCCCCAAAGGGGCTATTTATCTCCCCAAAAATCTAGTAAATTACGCAATTTATACAATTGTATATATTTTAGGAACTACTACTTTTGCAGGCACGACCTGTTGCTGCATCGCGACGTGCGGGAAAAGATTTGACTAGAGCCGGGTAGCCAAGCATTGAAAGCTCGTGGTCGGCCTATTATATTATATCCCGGTCTCATCGTCTATGCCTCTCGAAAAGCTCTTTCACAATGTGATTCAACAGTATTGAAAATTCTTATGCTCCGGGTGAGAAGGGAAGACCAAGCTTCCAAGTCCGGTAGTGGAGTTAAGCCATTAATAAAATCATTCCATTTCAGTTTACATAAGTAATGCATCGGATGGATATCGGAGTCACATTGATCTTTTAATTGAATAGTCTCTCTTGTCCGCCTCTTCTCGTTAAGCTAAGCAAGAGAAAGGAGATCATAAGTTCTAGATCCAGATTCTGCTCCTCGAATTTGCTCTTGGCTCTTGCCAGTCATGCCATTCTTGTCAATTTACGACTATATTAGGCCTTGAGTTCTCTATCGAAAGAAGAAGCAGAGGTGCGAGTGATAACGACGCGGACTATGCTATGAAAGGCAATGCTCACTTGTCAAAACCAATGTACCTACCCGCACCGACGAGTCACCTGCTCTTGCTCTGCTTAGTGTAGAATCTGGAAGTAGGAATTTGCCTTCCCTTGCCCTTCCCCGACCCTGGCGGGCCCAAGCACAAGAAAGAGAGTGGCCCCATCGCCAGGGTTAGCGGAAAGGGACCCGGCAACGATCGATATCAGACGGTGGGTGGGCGGCCCCATAGCCCTTAAAGTGTTGTAATGTAATATTAGTGTGATCAATTCCTCGAATGGACTCAATAAAGGCTATAATTGATAACTCGAAGTTGGACATGATATGATCCTTTTTTTCCCGCAAGAGATCTTGAGCAGTTGCTAAATTGATGCCGTGCCGTCAGTTATTACATATGTGACTACGGCTCGAACCATACTTATTCTTAAGACTGGTATTTCAATGCGGGTCTGAGTTCATTCTATCGTTTGGATGATGAATCGCTTTATCGCGGATCCAAAAGAAGGGATATATTCTATTCCAATGACCATGAGATATGGTTTGATCAGGTGCATGGTTTACATCAGTACTCCTCTCCCTCTGATTGTGAATCAATATCCTACCAGCAATAAAACCTCCCTCACCATGATACGGACGGAGACCATAAGATAAAATACAGATCGAAGATGTACTCCTGCGGGGTTCTGGGGTTCTAATATATATTGGTTGTGGTATTGGTTGTGGGTTATGAATCGATTTCGAAGTCCAATCCGATTTCGAGTGGGACGCAAACCCATAAATATATCGTTTGCTAATACAAGACCAATTCGTGTTTGGACAATCATCTTCTCTGTAAGACTACTTACTAAGCTAAGGGAAAGACCTCGTATAGTACCACAATCAGTTCTACGTAAAAAGAATGTGTTGAACTACTTCAACAAGTCTACGTGTGAGGTCTTCAACAAGTTTCTACGTGTGAGGTCTCCAGCTAGCGCTTATTAACATTTTTTCGTAGAGCAGTATCTAGAACTCCTTTGCGAGCTCCATAGCTGGAAATGATAGATTCAGTAAAACACTGTGCTTCACGTGGCTAAATCAATCATTTGCCCTTGGGGATCCGACATTAATCCTATCCTCCCACTATTGATGTATCTGAGATGCATTTTTTCCTCTAAAAGCACAGTTGATGTACAGGATTCGAAGGATCACTCATACTATTCGAAGGATCACTCTCATACTCTCTAATTAAGATTATATTCATGTCTCAAATATTAACTTGTAGCATACCATGGATTGACGTAGTTTTTCTTTTCTACTGCGTGTACTACTTAAGTTAAGGAGGTCTTTCCCTAAAATAGAACACTTGATTGTTCGGCGTCTTGGACTCACCATCCGGATTGTGAAAAGATCATCAATTGCATGCTGGAAACCCACTGTCTTTACTTGATCCAGGATATGGGGATGTATATGTCATTCGGAAATGTGATCTATTAACCTGAAAAAAAATAAGTGGTTTCATAGCTCTCACTTTCAAACTCTTATTTGTGATCTCAGCTCGTTCCGCCATAAGTACCACTTCTCTTATCTTTCTTCTGCTAAGTAGGATTCGACAATGGGCCAAAAGAGGATATGTTTTCGAATCCATTCACACATAAAAAGAATACCAGTTAAATTTGGGAGACCTGAATGACCATAGGCACTAGGCACAAGGATCCCGAAATGAGATGCTCGTCTTCAAATTATCTATAAAGAGAAAGATTACCATTCAAATCTATATAGAACGGATTGGTTATACTTTTCCGATAATGAGATTGATGTATGGTTTTTTCTCTCATATTCTTTCTTCATATCATGTACCGATTCTGCAAGACCTACTATTGTAGAATATTCATGTGGCACCCTCTCTGATGTGATACATGTTCCCCCTATTTCTCCAAGTAAAGCCCTTTGCATGGCAATACCCATGGTCTCGGGTTGACCTTTCATAAGTGGGCGACCGACTATGACTATCTATTCTTGATTCAAGACACCTCCACTGCAGTGTTCGAGTGGATCCTACTACTTCCTCTCAAACCTTACTATACCTATACTCATACTATGAATTGATCAGATCATGGAATTCTTTCTTTCTCTTTTAAGACTTTACTTTCTACACACGCCTACACACGTCTTTTTTTAGGAGGTCGACATCCGTCTTACATCACGTACGAAACTGAGTCGTATACCACTTCTACAAATGACTCGTCATGCCCTAGTCCTGGACCTTTGATCATCACTCCTGCTCGTTCCATACCCTGATTGATCAACTATAGTACGAATTGCATTTCTTGCTGCTGCTTGAGCAGCGTAGGGTGTCCCTCTTCTCTTCTTGGGCCTCTGCTGGTACTTCTGGATGAAAAGTCCCAAGAAAGCACTCGACCTCGTACATCTGTAATAGTGACAATAGTGTTGTTCAAACACTTGCTTGAAGATAAGAATTCCTTTTGCTATTCTACGCCCATTCCTACGTGAACTGGTGTATAGCTTTCCTTTTCCTATTTTATCATCTCATAACTATGAGTCGAAAATATACAGAAAGATCAATCTCCATTTCATCTTCAACCTTGGATTCTTCCGGGTGATCCTTCTTTCTCTTTATGTCTCGGATTGGAATAAAGTCTCGGATTGAAATAAATCACTAGAATGAGTCCGCGCCGGCGTCCCTCATTTTACGAACAGAAGCGACCTTGAATGATTTTCATTGTATCATCATGAAAGAAATGCTTGATCCACTTAATCTCTTAATCTACTATATACAGAACAGAGTTAATAGTTCGAATAAGAGTTAATAGTTCGAATCTATCTTTCTTTCGAAGTCTATAAATGAGACGTCCCCTGGTTGAACTGGTTGAATCATAACGACTTACTTCTTGACTCTACCCCCTGGTAGTATCCGTATCAAACTAGGTCGGATCCTTCCCGAAGTAGAACCTAGAATGGAATGACATCTTCATTATCTAAGCAGACCCGGAAGATACCGTTGGGAAGTGATTCCCTTCATGAATAAATTTTTGTTCTGTTCTCCTGGTAAGCTATTTGAAGTATCAACTAATGGAGGATAAGTTAGATAATTGACTTTCTTTACTTTTTTATTCGGAAGTTAGAGAGATGAAATTAGGATACTGGAGGAGGAGGATCACCTTTTATATAAAACAAAAGTGCGCTGCGCCCCCTATTTTTTTATCGTCGAGCTTCTCGAGTCATTATACCTTGAGAAGTGGAAAGAATTACAATTCCTATTCCACCTAAAATCTTAGGAATTAGTTGGTAGTTGGAATCAATTCGTAAACCAGGTCGGCTGATACGCTTTAAAATAGTTCTATGTATTCTTTTCCTAGTCTTTTTATGTCGCAGAGTTAAAACCAATTAATTTTTGTTACCTTCTTGATGTTTCCGAACGTTTTCAATAAAACCTTCTCGTAGAAGTATTTGAACAATATTTTCGGTAATATTAGTAGATGCTATTCGAATCGTTCCTTTTTTATCCATGTCAGCATTTATTATAGAAGTTATTATATTGGAAATAGTGTCCCTACCCATGGCGAACTATAATTATTGGTGCCTTCTAATTTTGATATAATTAACATGTTCTCTTTTTTGTTTGTTTTATTTTCTTTCATTTTTTTGTTTATTTTGTTTCATTTTTAATATTATAAAAAAGTATATGCGTGAGACACCATCTACTACTCCACTAAATTTGATCTATTTTAGATGTTCTGATATATCCTATTTTAGATGTTCTGATATATCATATCATAGTCTCATTTAGTATTCTTTATAATACCTCGGGAGCCAATGAAACTCTTTTAGTCAAATTAAACTGTCTCAATTCCCGAGCGATCGCACCAAAAACCCGAGTTCCTTTTGGATTTCCTTCTTGATCAATGACAACCGCTGCATTGTCATCATATCGTATTATGATACCGTTGTCACGTTTGAGTTCTTTACAAGTACGTACAATTACAGCTCTAATTACTTCTGATCTTTCTAGTGGCATATTTGGCACTGCTTCTTTAATTACAGCAACAATAACGTCACCAATATGAGCATATCTATAATTACCAGCTCCTATGATTCGAATACACATCAATTCTCGGGCTCCGCTGTTATCCGCTACATTCAAAAGGGTTTGAGGTTGAATCATATCATTTTATTGGAATCTGTTATTTTAATGGAAAGGATGAAGGAAAGAAAAAAAGAAAGATTTTATGTCCAGAAGAAACTTGCAGTTCTTTTTTCATCCTCAATAGACCCCTTCTACATCCCCATCCTGACAAATTGAGTGCGTATAGGCATTTTGGACGCTGCTAGTGAAATAGCTGCTCTGGCTACTCTTTCTGATACTCCACCCATTGAATAAAGTATTCGACCTGGTTTAACAACAGATACCCAAGGCCTTCCCCGAACCCATACGTCTTTCTGCAGGTCTGACTCTAACAGGTTTGTCGGGAACGTACCCCCACCACGACGCACATATCGTGTCATTGCTCTTCGCCCTGCTTCTATTTGTCTAGCTGTGATCCAAGTAGGAAAGAGTGCTTTAAGAGCGTATCTGCCGAAACGCCGCGACAAGCGTCGTTATCACTCGCAGCAACAGGTCGTTCATGTTGCCAATATTATTATTATTCATTCGCTCCTCTAGCAACAGGTCGTGAATGGCCCCGTCTGATAGAACTTATATGTATGGCGGATAGAACTTATATGTATGGCGGATAGAACTTATATTGGGAATTTATTATAGAAGATTAGTCGTAAATAGCCCCAAAGGCTATTTATCTGCTCTGCGTAGCAGAGGTACTTATATTATATACAGGCGGATTAGTCTACTTAGTCGTAAATAGCCCCTTTGGCTATTTATATGCCTCTGCGTAGCCGAGGTACTTATCTTATATTATATACAGTTAGTCTACGCCAAAGGGGCTATTTATCTTCTTGGGGCTATTTATCTCCTTTACAGTAAATTCGGCCCTAATATATCGGGAATTTATTATAGTATGGCGGCCCCACTATATAGTAAGGGCCGCCTTACTATAATATAAGTTCCTCTGCTATGCAATTTCACTCCTATGCGTAGCAATTTAACTCCTCAATTTACTATATTAGGGCCCTTACTATATATTGGGGAGATAAATAGCCCCAAAGGCTATTTACGACTAAACTATAATATAAGTTCCTCCCCAAAAATCTAGTAAATCAATTTATTATAGAAGATTAGTCGTAAATAGCCCCAAAGGCTATTTATCTGCCCAATATTATAGTAAGGGGTAGCAGAGGTACTTATATTATAGTAAGGCGGATTAGTCTACGCCTTTGGGGCTATTTATCTCCTTTACAGTAAATTCGGCCCTGTATATATATTTGGCGTTCGGATTAGTCGTAAATAGCCCCTTTGGGGCTATTTATCTCCCCAATATATAGTAAGGGCCCAAAGAATTTATTATAGTATGGCTCCTGTAATTTAGACAATTTACTATATTTTAGGAACTACTACTTTTGCAGGCACGCAATACTATAATTTGCTGGGATCGCAATACCGTAATTTAGGGAATATTGAGATATGGTAGAGTGAATTCATTAAGTTCATTAGTTGTAGCTGCCGGCTCCGCACCAGAAGTTCGAGGCTCCTATCCTTCATCTTATAGAAATGAGAGAGATGAGCGTATAGTAATTATGCATGTGAAGTATGCTGATTTTCTTCTTCATCCTCTCCGTATAATGAAGAGACTGAGTGAATTAATTCTTGTTGCCCTAAAATAAATATAAAGGAGATAAATAGCCCCAAAGGCCCTACTTACTATAATTAAGTTCTAATCCGCCTGTATATAATATAAGTTCCTCTGCTACCCCTGATTAGTCGTAAATAGCCCCAAAGGCTATTTATCTGCTCTGCATAGCAGAGGTACTTATCTTATATTATATACAGTTAGTCTACGCCAAAGGGGCTATTTATCTCCTTTACTAGATTTTTGGGCCTAATATAAAAGTAAATTGTCGAAAATAGACCCAAAGGCTAAGGAGATAAATAGCCCCAAAGGCGTAGACTAATCCCTCTTACTATAATATAAAGACCTCAGCTATGCTGAGTAGAAGAAATAGCCTTTGGGTCTATTTTCGACTCACAAAGAGGCATAGCAGAGGTCTTTATATTATATACAGGCGGTTTATTCTACTTAGTCGTAAATAGCCCCAAAGGCTATTTATATGCTCTGCATAGCAGAGGTACAACTCTTATATTATATACAGTTAGTCTACGCCAAAGGGGCTATTTATCTTCTTGGGGCTATTTATCTCCTTGGGCTATTTACGACTAAGCCTTACTATAATATAAGTTCCAAGGAGCTTAGCCATGAGTGGTCGGGCCCGCGAAGCCGGTCTCCGTACGCCTAAGATCCAAGATTAAAGCACTCAAGTTTACTCAAGTCCGGGAGGGAAAGATAAGAGAAAATCAAAGTCTCTACTATATGCTTTTAACAGTCGAACTATTGGTCCCGAACGATAGATGTTGTTTTAGGTAACCTGCTAACACGGGGAAAAACCTATAACTCAGTCGGAAGGGAACACGAAACAGGAGCTTTTTCATGTTAATATCCCGACCCGAGAAAGCTCTCTTTTATATGACCCCCGGGGAAAAGCATAAAAGAGTTTCAATTCCCGAATTTACTTTACTATATTAGGGGCACGAGAGAAATAGTTCACGGGATCCAGCTTTTTATAGTTATTTGTGCCGTCCGGTTGGTTGTTTTTATCCTATTATTTCCGCAACACCTGGCACGCACCCCAGACCTATTGTACGGGCCTAAGGACAGTCGTCTCTCTCGCGCTTACGCGCGAGAGCCCTCGTTAACACTCGTCCCATCTGAGTCCAGAGTACGGGATGATGGATTCTTCCCTTTAGAATGCCTGCCGGTGTCATCGGGTATGAGTAATAGGAATCTGAGTTAAATTCGTTCAGGCGTAGCACCTTCTCAATAAGGCTCCGCCCCAGTTTCAAGAGATAGGCAGAAAGGTTTCATCCTGACCCTCCCGAGTCCGTCCTTGCTTTTAATAGCAGTGCTGTTTATTATATAATGCCTAAAACGGTTGGTTGGAAAGACTACATCCCTTTCGCTCACGAGATAAAGATAAATAGGGTACCTGCTTTCAAGGGTAAGTTAATTAGTCTAAAGTCCCGAGAAAGCCTACTTCTTAGAAGCCAAAGCTAACGAGTCTTATTCTTTCTCTTAAGAACCAGAACCTGAACTCGGAAGTTTAAGGGCACGCACCAGCTTAACAATTAAAGTCTTCAGTCCCGTGCCCTGTTGCTCCAATAAAGAGACGCCGCTTCTCTCGGTACCTCCACTTATTATAAGATAAGTAGAAGATTCGTTCCTTCTTGCCTCTAGCAAAGTCTAACATGGCCTAAAATATAGTAAATTGTATAAATTGCGTAGCAGAGGAGATAAATAGCCCCTTTGGGGCTATTTACGACTAAACTATAATATAAGGAAACTTACTTTTATATTAGGCCCAAAAATATAGTAAATTACGCAATTTATACAATTTACTATATTTTAGGAACTACTACTTTTGCAGGCCCTCTACCCCTATTCGGTTAAAGCCTAAGCAACAGGTCGTAAATGGTGTACTGTACCATTGACTCTTCCCTTACGTCTGCAAAATCTCCCAATATTGAAATTACGGTATTGCGATCCCCAAGCAAGTCGTGCCCAAAAATATAAGTACGTCGGATTAGAACTTATATGTATGGGGGCCCTGTATATATATTTGAACTTATATTATATACAGGCGGAATTTATATTTATTTTAGGCCATTAAGAGAGGTAAGTTCAAATATATGGCGCACCTGGTCATAGGCCTTTCACGAGCTAGAACCGAACCAGCGCTGCTATGAGTTGACTGGAACTCCGATCGAGCCAGACAGACTAGCAAGATTGAACCATAACCACCATAACCATCTTTCTTCGACTGAGCCGGCCTACGATTCTCCGTGAATCGGCTTTCCGACTCGTAGAGTTAACTCGGATGATCGATCTCTGACTTGATCGCTGGGATTCCTTCCACGCCAACCACTACCACACGGCCTTCTACGCGGATTCATTCAAAATATGGTTCACTGCTTGCCCTCTTCTCCATCTGGTTCACTCTTAGCCCTCTGAGACCTGGGGCACGCTAAGATCAAGCCTTGAACGAGCTCCTTTGATTCTTCGACTACTACTGGATGGAACTTATGATGGCGGGAAGACTTATAATAGTATGGCCTCTTACGTGCACTCCGCTTTTTCTTTGATTTTGTTTGCAAAGAGGGGAGGTCTTCCTTACCTGCTCTGATCTTCCACGGGTGGGTAGGTCGGACCAATTGTTCCCACTATAGGTGGGCTCGTCTTCTCTTCGCCAGAGCCTGATTAACTGGATGCGTGCTGATCGATCTGATCTTGCTTCCCACAGGCCCTAACCAATCAACTGAAGCTCGTGGTGCCCTAACCAATCTACTCAATCAAGGCATGCGAGTGAGCTCGTTAAAGGCCTACGAGAACTCTCATTATATAGGAGTGGTCATTGGCCAGCCAAGAAACTTCAGAAAGGGATGAGTGAGTGACCAAGAAACTGATTCAAGGCATGCGAGTGAGCTGATTCAAGGGACTCGTTCACCTGGACCGGCAAAGCGAAATCAAAGCAAAGCGGCCCTGTATATATATTTGGCCGCCCGCAACTCTTATAGAAGTTAATTGTCATCGGCATGTTCGTCGGCAGAGCCAAACTCGCGTCGCTCAGAGCTCCCGACCGCATATGAAGTGAAGAGTGGTGAATCGCTCCTCACTCGGCTTCCCGGTTTCGATCGGACCAATGGAAAGAAAAATGATAGAGCTAGTGGCATCTGATCTTTCTTTTCTCCAGTTCTAGCTCCTGTAGCATCTGATCTTGAGCCTTCTCGCTCCCGACGGAGACTGATCTTGAAGCTAGCTCGCCCTTCCGAGACTTCCTTTCCCTCGCTCTCCTCTTCAGTCGAGATGCTTGCTTTGCCCTTTCAGGGGGTTCCTGACTATTGCTTACTGCCGCATTTGCTTCATTCAGTTCTTTGGTTGCAGCGCTCCTTCTCTCTTTCTTTTCTTTGCCCGAGGAGTGTGGCTATTTTCTTTTCTTTGCCCGAGGCGACAGAGCCCTCTGCCTTCCGTACAAGAACCGGTCCCTCTCCAGGTTATAGGCGCATGCCCCGTCTGATCTACGAGTGCTCTCCGACATGAGCTTAGGAGTACCCGGATTTGAACCTACGATCTGAGGAGAGTCTCTGCCGCTGTCGTCTCAAGATCCAACTTTGAATGATGATTGGCACCTACTTGACGAGGATTGGCTCGACCACTCTTCTTTGACGGGACGGGTAACTGAGCCTTCTATTAGGAATAGGCTTTCCTCCCACTTCGCTTGAACTCTTTTCACTCTCACTCACCGGCTCATAGTCTGAGTCCACGTCAACGTCGCTGTCGCCAAATATATATACAGGGCCGCAATTTAACTATAATAGGGGGTTCAAAGACAAAGCCCTTCTCTTAGGATGGTGCTTCGACTTCGCTTTGCAATGCTGGGCCGGACTCCGCACCTTTGCTTTGACTGTCCCCAACTTTGACGGGAACTCTGCCTCTCCTAATATGATCTCCTTCTCGCAGCTCCGCCTGTCTCACTGCCAGTCGCCGCTGAGAATGGCAGTTTGTGACAGGCAAGTGACAAGGGACATGCACCAGAATGGCAAGTATTGACAGTTGCTCTAGGTGAGGTATGCGTGAAATTGGCAGTTTTTAACATTTGTTATAGGCACAGGTAGTCACGAAATTGGCAGTTTTTAACACTTGATGATAGGTATGCGTTCAATTGTATCGTTTGGTTTGTTGGGCTGTCAAAGATTGACATTTTCATGACTACGGTAAGCTCTGTCAATAATTGCCAATTTCATGACATGAGTAGTTCTCGTGCGGAAGAGTTGTCAAAGATTGCCAATTTCATGACATAGCATGAGGTTAGCCCTGTCATTAATTGACAGATTCAATCACTTTCTTCTGATAGCTGTATTGCCACCGGGGTCCTGTCTTTGATTGCCAGATTCATGACATTTCTTTGATATGTCACTTTGATATGTCAATAATTGCCAGATTCATGACATTTCTTTCTCTGTCTTTGATTGCCACTTCATGAGTTGATATGTCAGAAGTTGGCAGATTGATGCACCGCAGTGGTTTAATGGTCCTGTAATGGCCATATTGATGCACCGCAGTGGTTTAATGGTCCTGTAATTCTATTGATGCACCGCAGTGGTTTAATGGTCCGTCCTGTCAATGCCATATTGATGCACCTGTGTTCTAGAGTGTAAGCCTGTCAAAACGAGCCAGATTGGAAGTTGGAAGGAAGAGAGTTAAAGCAATTACAATTATTGAAGTTTGTGGGTTATCGATGCGATTGATGTAAGTGGTTAGCCGGATTCGTGTTTCTTGTGAAGAATGGTCAATCTCTTCATCATTCTATCTCAAGTTGGCATTTTGACTTCGTTGGAAAGAAAAGAAAGATTCCTATCTACCGTCGCGGAACCAATGGCGCTGGCCGCTCGATTACGCTTCGGGAGCCCGAGAATAAAATAAATTAATGGCCCGGAAGAGAGGCCTCGTCCGCTCCGCCCTTGACTATCAAAGCTTCGCACCCCCTTCTGCTTTCGTTTGTGCCTTTCATTCTTTCTTAACCCTTTTCTCCCTTTCGTTAGGTCGACAAGGGGTCTCTTCTCCTTTATTAGGCAGCCCTAAGACTACGCTCGTTGGAATACCAGATCCTCATTAGTCTCAAATACTAGGGAAGGCTCCTCTTCACTTCTATTTGAGGAAGAATCAACTTTGATAAATATTCTATACAGAAACAGGGGAAAATTCCTCGCCTCATTCTCAAGGAAAAGGTGGTCAGAGTCTGACATACAGAAAAAATGTCACGAAAGAGAACTCTGAGAGAATGGGGCCTCTCGGAACTCCGGGGGTATTTCATTATTTTATTGCTCAGCGCCTCGTCGCGAAATAAATGATTATTTAGTTTGCTTAGTATTTCCGTTTGTGGAACGGCGCGATAACCTAAGCTGAAAGAAAGGGAACTTCTGCTTTCGCGATTAAATTTTAATATTAGATACAAATATCCCAAAGCCAATTCCCCTGGTTTTTCCGCATTGAAAAAAGGTGGCCTAAAACTCAAAAAGAAAATAATGCTACGACCGAAGTCGTGCGTTGAAGTAGGAAGAAGGAGCTTTCTCCTAAATAAGATGATATCCTCTTCAGTAAAAGACGGTAGACCCGTGCTATAGCTGCGTAAAGAGCACCAGACTACCATGCGGTAACCATGAGCAGATAAGGCTATAAACAACTTTTTCGTTAGAATATTAAGGTTTTATTAAGGCAAAATAAACCTTTCTACGCATGATATGAATTTGATTCATAAGAAGAAAGAGATCAATCCCCTAGAGCTTGTCCTTCTTGGCCTGGAAAAAAAATAGATAGAGCAAGCCCTTTCTACTCTAAGCCATTCATGGAAATTGGCAAGATCTGTGGTAGAACCGGGTGAAAGAGACGCAAGAGAAGTGGTAGAACCGGGTGAAAGAGACACAAGATCTGTAGTAGAACCAGAGAGACATCCATACTAACGAAAACCTTTAAAAACGAAGATCAGAGGATCTATACTTACTATAAGTGAACTGAGCTACCGCAGCCAATGAGAAATTTATGAATGAGAGGGCCAATCAATAGTGCCGCATCTGAGCTCCTCTAACTGAGATTCTGATTATATGGCAGGGACAGGATTCGAACCTACAGTACAGTCTTCAGGTCATGAGCCTTCAGAGTTGAGCCATTACTCTACCCTGCTTCTGAGCCATTCTTTCTCTCTGTCCTTCTTCTACCATCAATAGTCCTTATATTGCTAAAAAGAGTCCTCATATTGCTAAAAAGAGATAGAGGGGTCTCGCCTCTTTTCTTTCTTCGCCTGATTAACTTGAGCGCTTCCCGAGCGAAGAGAAAGAGCGGGTCAGCGGGATCTTCTGGTCATTGTCTTCTCTGCGAGACTTGCTCCGGGTCTACCAATCAATAGTAGGTTCTATAATTCAATCAATAGTAGGCTTCATATGGGCTCCACTCGTCGGCTTCGTTCGTCCTTGAACTGCTTCGCACCTCGCCTACTAGTCATTTCTCGTTCAGCTGTCCTGGCCTCTTCAGTGGCAATCAATCAGTGGTTTGAAGTCGGCACGCACTATAGGATGCCCTGGGCTATTCGCTCATACCTTCCGGCTAAGGACTTATCATGCGTCTAGGCCGAGTCGGAGGCATTCTCCACGCTGCAACGCCTAAACATCAGCCCTGTGCTCCTTTTCTCCTCGGGACAGGTCAGAGAATATCCCACGGTGCGGTCCTCAAATAGCGGAGGTTGAGTTCCGTTAGAGCTGCCTTGCACTCGCTTGTCAAAGATTGACATTTTGAAGCACTTAGTTTAGTTGTTGATATGTCAAAGATTGCCAATTTCATGACATGTGTTTGATGATATGTTAAAGATTGCCAATTTCATACACAAATGTCAATAATTGCCAATTTCATTACATATGAATAAGTAGGTGCGCGAGCTCCCGGACAAAACAAAACTGATTGGCAGGAGCTCGGCAAAGAATGATTCCTCAATCCGTGCGTGCTGCTCTTGCTCTATTGAACAAAACAAAGATGCAAAAAATGCATCTAAAAACTGAGCTAAGAGTCGCATAAAATAGGCAAAGTTGAGTAGGCGCAAATAGGCAAAGTTGAGCTAAGAGTCGCAATAGGCAAATAGGCTTGAGCTAAGAGTCGCAGCTTTGCTTTGTTGAGCTTTGCTAAATCTTTGCACCGGAAAAAGAAAAAAAAATACATAGCTCCGAAGAAATGGAAAGAATTGAAATGAGACGCTAGCGAAACCTCACTGATTCTGTTCTATATATACGAAGAGAAGTCAAACGACTGACAACTGAGATGAGATGCGCTGCTTCATGACAACTGATTGGCAGGATGCGATGCTCGGCCTCGGCTCGGCTCGCTCCCTCATTGATTGGACAAAACAAACTGATAGAAAGAGGGTGCCTGCGCTCTGCATGATGGCTGATAAGGCACTTCTTTATCCTGCCTGCGCTCTAGATGATGGCAGATAAGGCACTTGCTCTTCCGCCTCTTCCACTCAGCCATGAACACTCCTTCCTTTGATCGATCACTGCCTTTGTGGGTAGAGGACTCCAAAGCATAGGGAGGACTCGGGATAGTTGGGGACAGCGATGCTTTGATATGGTGCTCGGAGCGGGAAGACCTAGTTCAACTCAACACTGAAATGGACATATGATATGGATGGGATGAGTGTAGCAGCAGCGAATGAGCGATCTGACGAGCCAGTGATTGAGTGATTCCGAGCCATCATCATTAAAGGAGTGAGGCAATTGGTTTAGTGGACAAGACAACCCGGGGCTATCTCTATCCGTATTGGGACGCTTCACTTGTCCGGTGTTCATTAGTTTATCTTATAGATGGGAGTGGCTCGTGTGGGCATGCATCGTACGTAGGCGGATCAGAGAGTCATCCCAGGTCAAGGAACTCAAGCCCTTCTCACTCAGTAATTCCAGGTCAGCTATCCTATCATCTTATCTTCGGTGAACTCATTGCAGGGCTAGGTCAACTAATCCCAGGTCAGCGAACCAGAGAAAGAAGGCATCTTCCCCCACCCGGCGAAAGAGAAGGAGCTCTCTTCGACAGGAATGATCGCCCAATCACTGATAAAATCAGTTGCACCAGAAGAAAGAAAGGAAGACTCGCCATACTATAATCTATAATAAATTCCCAGCTTTGCTTTGCTCAGTCGAATCATTCAGGTGGAAAGGGAGACGCTGGCGAATGAGCATGAGTTTAAGGTGCGAAGCGACCAGGCTGAGTTCGGGGATCGGTGCGAAGTCGAAGCACCATCTAAGAGAAGGTCGATCAAAGTTGTTTTGAGCACTACAAATCTTAAATTTTATTGAAATAAATATAAATTGATGAAGAGACTTAAAGTTTGATGATCATTAGATCAAACATGTACCGGTGTGGATCAACCTTCCGTGCCTACCACTTGATTGTTGGAATGCCAAGTGTCTTAGTCGAATAGCATCTAAAGTGGGTAAGCCTTTGTTTGTATACGGACATGATGACTCGAACCAAGGCAAGAATCTCCTTGGGTGTTGGTTGAAGTTGATGCATCGAAAGATCTAGTTAGAAGTGTAAAGATTAGACTACCGGATGGAGAGTATACGTAGAGGGTTTATTATGAGTATGAGCCGATGCTCACACTGTAAAATGTTGGGACCTCAATAGATGCCTACGAATGAAATCACATGTGGACAGGGGTCTCAAACCTGTTGGAGCTCTCGTCCCCTACTGCTGTGATGCAGCTAAGTGTTTTGATGAGTTGGGCTAAGGGTTTCAGTTAGGTGCTTACCTGACTTGTGTGTTAAGTTGTGCAGGATCTACCAAGTATATAGGTTGACTTGGCGTGGCCAAGGTCGTGATGGCTCGATGGCTCGAGGTCCGTGAGATCGGAGAAGGCCCAATATAAAGTCAAAGTAAGGTCGCATCCGAGGGACCGTAGGACGAGGAGCATCGGAGCATGGCAGGCTGAGAAGGTGAGCTACGTAAGCAAAGGCGCGAAGGATGGCTTGAGGAGGAGCCGAGGGCTCATCCGAGGGACGCAGCTTGACGGTAGAAAGCCTTGAAGCCGGAGAATAAAAACTCCATGTGAGAGAGAGTGGAGTGAACTGTATACAAGGGACGAGGGTAGACAGCAAGCGGACTCGATCTTAGAAATGGTTGAAGTCACGGGAACCAGTCGACTGATGGTTCAGACGTTGTCGAATCCACAGAATGTTTTAAAGTCGACTGGCTAGTCGACTGAGTTCTGTAGGAAGAGCACAGAAAGTTTTGGAGTCGACTGGCGCAGTCGACTGAGCACCGATCAGTCAACTGCTGGTAGGACCAGTCAATTGATGCTACAGCGACCAGTTCAAATGGAGCCGCAGATGGAAGTTTCAACGGCATGATGCGGATAAGATTTGAAGGTCCAGTCGACTGATGACTGATGAGCAGTCGACTGATGGTCGCCAGATCAGCAAACAGCAGGATTCGGACTGAAGGCTATATAAAGGAAAAGGGGTCAAGGGGCTTCGAGGAAGACAGACCACTTCGTGCAAATCACGCCCATACTCTGTTTCATACAAGCTTTTATTGTCTTTATTATTACTGCTTGTAACTGCTGATTGTAAGAGGTTTCTCCACCTCCAGTGCTCAACTGAAGAGGATCAAAATAGTTGACTTCGTGTGCTTAGGCCGTGGACGTAGCGATTCAGGGGAATCGTGAACCACGTAAGGTGTCTCCTGGTTTGATCTTTCTGTTTAGTGTTCTGATTTGATTCTGCTGCATATTCTTTGTAGAACACTAACCAACGCAGGAATCGAGCTATTCACCCCCCTTCTAGCGGCCAACATCGATCTCAACAAAACCTACTACTACTGCTGCCTATAAACAGAAACACCAGTTTCAAGGTCGTAAAGATGGCCCAGCCCAATACAGCGAGTGAAGGAGACCTGCCACACATGGACAAATTTATAAAATACGACAAGATCCACCGAAGCTGCTGGAAAATGCTGAGAGGAAGAACCAACAACAACAGCTGTCAATGGAGATTCTGGAACAGCAGAAACAAACTCACAGGTTGATTTGAAGAAGTCTGAACCGCATATGCTCAAGCAGGATAGTAAGAGGATGGATACTCCTATGGAAGCTAGGAATTTAATTCAGAATGAGCTTAACAAGGAGCAAGAACAGAACCCGACACAACCAGAAACTGCAGAAAATAAGAATGACTTGAGAGCTGCTAGCAAGGGACATGAGGAAGCAAATATTACAGTTCACGTCTAACTCGCTCGTTCCTGGAATGCCAGGAAAGGAGTGCTCACCCGAGCGACGTGTTACCTGTGACTTCAAAGGCAAGGGAAGGCTGACCGAAGGGAGGAAGAACTGAACACTTAGCACAGAGTAAATGGAAAGAGTTCATAGTCTTTATTGCCCAAGGGCCGAATTTACTGTAAGTTGGGCTATAATAAATCGTGACTTCCCTTACTATATATTTGCTGGATCACTACTCTTTTCTTTTTCCCGTACTTCAGACAGGCACAACTACAGCAACTACAGGAACGTCTTCTAATGCTCCTTTCGCTTAACTTTCCTCCCCTCCGCACTCATAGAATTAGATCGACGGACGAGCAGAGCGACGTGGTGAATGTCCGAGCAGAGCGACTAGGATGAACACTTTTCTTTAAGGCCCTAAAATAAATATAAATTCAGAAATTAACTATGTATGGGGCGTAGTTTTGAATAGTTTCGGATTAGTCGTAAATAGCCCCAAAGGCTATTATCTGCTCTGCATAGCAGAGGTACTTATATTATATACAGGCGGATTAGTCTACTTAGTCGTAAATAGCCCCAAAGGCTATTTATATGCTCTGCATAGCAGAGGTACTTATCTTATATTATATACAGTTAGTCTACGCCTTTGGGGCTATTTATCTTCTTGGGGCTATTTATCTCCTTTCTTGCAGGCACGCTGTAATCCGCTGCGACATCGACGTGTGTTAGACTGCAGCTATCCGATGGGTTAAAAACCGACTATGAGCCCAGGGCAAGTCAAATCTAGTCTGCTTCTGCTTCCATGAACTCTGAATTATTACCAGTATAGTTGCGTGAATTCCACTTTCCCGGAGGAGCTACACCTGCAGAAAGGGATTGAGAGTCCAGTACAAGAAACCTAACCGCTCAGTTCGGGATTAAATCAACAGGCCTTTTAGGGCAAATTCATAAGTCTGATTCAAATCCACGTCGCTGATGCACGTCGCTTCGCACGTCGTTTCACTCGTTCCTTTTTTCTTGGCTTTCCCTTGCCTTCCCCTTTCATTGAATTTCTGGTGAATCCACTCTCTGCTATAGGCTTCGCACCTTTCTTTCCGTTCAAGCCATCCCTTTCATATGCCGGGAAGATAAGGTCTCGGGATAATTAACATTTAAAGTAGCTCGACCATAGGGTTCAGAAAGAGGTGCGAGGGAATCTCTTTGAATGAACTCTTGTCCAGCAACAGTCGTCAGAAGGCTTTCCCGTACTCATTAAGACTATCTCTTTCACGTCGCTCATCCCATCCCTTGCATTCTCAAGGCCCTGGTCTTCCTTAAGCGCTGGTTCTGCTTTCACTAAAGTCAGAACTCTCGTAAATCTCGATTTGACTGCCAAAAACGAATGTACTGATTTATTCGCGTCATTATCATTCGCAGCAACAGTAACAGTCTAACATGGAAGGAACGAGAAGCAAGGAACGAGTGAGTTAGCCTTACTATAATATAACCGAGTAATAAGTGATCAAATCTTCGACGCGCTCGCTTTAAAGTTAATATGGCAGGGAGAGGGTATCCTTGTTGTAGATAGGCTCGACCATAAGGGAGAGGGACGAGGGACGAGTGCACTTAATTAAGTTATCGACCGGAAGGGCCGACTATAAGGGCCGAGTGCAACGAATAGATCTTTCAAATATATAGTAAGGGTTGAATAGTTTCACCAACAGAGCTATAATTTCTTTATATTTATTTTAGGGAAATATCTCCTTTCTATTTATTTTAGGTAAATATCTCCTTTATATTGATTTTAGGTAAATATCTCCTTTATATTGATTTTAGGCTTAGTCGTAAATAGCCCCTTTGGCTATTTATATGCCTCTGCGTAGCAGAGGTACTTATCTTATATTATATACAGTTAGTCTACGCCTTTGGGGCAATTTATCTCCTTTAGTCGTAAATAGCCCCTTTGGCTATTTCTCTGCCTCAAGGAGATAAATAGCCCCAAGAAGATAAATAGCCCCAAGGAGATAAATAGCCCCAAAGGCGTAAACTAATCCGTCTTACTATAATATAAAGACCTCAGCTATGCTGAGTAGAAAAATAGCCTTTGGGGCTATTTACGACTAATCCGAATTTACCATAATATTAAGTTAAGTTCTAACTGTATATAATATAAGAGTTGTACCTCTGCTATGCCTCTTTGAGTCGAAAATAGACCCAAAGGCTATTTATATGCCCCAAAAATATAGTAAGTTGTGGCAGAGGTACTTATCTTATATTTAGTAGGATTAGTCTACTTAGTCGTAAATAGCCCCAAAGGCTATTTCTTCTACTCAGCATAGCTGAGGTCTTTATATTATATACAGGCAGATTAGAACTTAACTTAATGTTATGGGGGGCCTTTGGTGCTATTTACTTCTTGGGGCTATTTATCTCCTTAGCCAAAGGGGCTATTGTAGACTAAGTAGAATAAACCATCTTACTAAAATAGAAAGACCTCTGCTATGCCTCTTTGTGAGTCGAAAATAGACCCAAAGGCTATTTATATGCCCCAAAAATATAGTAAGTTGTGGCAGAGGTACTTATCTTATATTATATACAGTTAGTCTACTTAGTCGTAAATAGAGGATTAGTCGTAAATAGCCCCAAAGGCTATTTCTCTACTCAGCATAGCTGAGGTCTTTATATTATAGTAAGGCGGATTAGTCTACGCCTTTTGGGCTATTTATCTCCTTTGGCTATTTATATGCCTCTGCGTAGCCGAGGTACAACTCTTATATTATATACAGTTAGTCTACTTAGTCGTAAATAGCCCCTTTGGCTATTTATATGCCTCTGCGTAGCAGAGGTACTTATCTTATATTATATACAGGCTGATTAGAACTTATATTATATACAGGTAGGGCCAAAGGGGCTATTTATCTTCTTGGGGCTATTTATCTTCTTGGGGCTATTTATCTCCTTAGCCAAAGGGTCTATTTTCGACTCAAAGAGGCGTAGCAGAGGTACAACTCTTATATTATATACAGTTAGTCTACGCCAAAGGGGCTATTTATCTCCTTTCGTAAATAGCCCCAAAGGCTATTTATCTGCCCAATATTATAGTAAGGGGTAGCAGAGGTACTTATATTATAGTAAGGCGGATTAGTCTACGCCTTTGGGGCTATTTATCTCCTTAGTCGTAAATAGCCTTTGGGGCTATTTATCTCCTCTGCTACGCAATTTCACTCCCCAAAAATATAGTAAATGTAGCAATTGTAGACTAATCCGACTTATATTTTTGGGAATTTATTATAGTATGGGCAAATATAGTCAATTCTTGCAGCAAATTATAGTATTACGAACTTAATATATATACGGGGTGTACCTGAATGTACGTTCTCTTCGGGGATCGCAATACCGTAATTTGAATATTAGGGAGATATTACTGTTAGAGCGCAGCGACGTGTAGACGGGGATAGTCCTAGTCATTTTATGAATTTGTTATCTTCTAGGATTGCAAAGATTCAATAGGATTGCAGAGATCGCGCGTAGCTATCGCTTTGCTTGACTCTGCGCTCAACGAAGCCCAAGCTCTGATCTTCCACGGGTGGTACGGTTGCGGGAGACCGATCTAGCTGTGACCGCGCTCAACTGCCCTATGCCTTCCCTTCCTTGGGGATATGAGTCTGCCGGAGTCGTCTGCCCTCTGCTCGGATCCCTGCACCTCCACTCCAGACGACTTGAACTAGAACTACTTGAAAATGCTACGAGTACTTGAACTAGAGCAATACGAGTACTTGAACTAGAAATGCTTATATACGAGTGGTCGGCTCTCAACCTCTCTCTTCGGCTCAAAAGTGCCCTATCTATTCATTCTATAAAAGAAATGACCCAGCTCTGCATCTTCAATCTCCACCAGACCAGCTCCTATCTATCTCTACCAGCTCTTCCTTTTCACTGAACTACCAGCTCGCACCTTTTTAACTACTATTGATAGTTGACTACTATTTCTAGTTCAAGTTGACTACTGTATTTCTAGTTCACTACTATTGAAGTACCTGCTCTACGGAGGCTCATCCTTTTTTCACTACCTGCTTGACTACGGCTGATCCCGTTCTTCTTTATGCTGCTATTAGGAGGCTCATCCCATCCCATCCCGCTGCTCAATAGGTGAAGCTAGGTCCTTTAGAGTTGAGTTCCTTCGCGAGTTCCTTCTTTAGGATGGCACCGGGATAAATTATAGTTATAGTAAGGGCGCACTCGCTGCGTCGGCGATATAATTGGCTCGCTCCTACTTTCTTTCTTTCGAATAGCAGTCAAGAAGCTATAATATTATAATGAATGATGCCTCGTCCGCTAAGTTCATCACTATCATTCGCAGCGCAGGTTGAAGAGATCTCGATCGGGCCATTCTACTTGAAATAGATCGGAGAGTGAGATCGGTCTGGACAGATGGGAATGAGGAAGAGCAGCGAATATTGACGCCGAGCTGGACAGATGGGAATGAGGAAGAGCGAATAGTGACGCCGAGCACAGGACCCGACCAGTCAAGGTATGAGTGCGTGGGACAAGGCTCAGACAAGAAGTAGGATACGTGGGCGAACCCGTTCACCAGATTTCCATTCAATTCAATTATAATTCCCGATTCTGCTCTCGTGTGTCAGACCACTGGGTGCCTTTCTCGAGCACCATTCCTTAGCCAGTTTATTATAGTATGGCACCGACTGCGGCTTTCCTGAATTCATCTATCAAAGCCGGTCGGCTAGGCGTGCCACTTTAAGGCTGATGGGAAGAAGACTGCCGCACCGGAGCACAGTGAGATGAGAGTCTCCCTCGTGAGTAGAGCCTGATAACGTTGAGACCTGGACTAGTTATAGCGCTTCTCCGGCATAGCAGCTTCGTAGGCATGACCACTTCCACGGGTGGGAGGTCCGCTCAGATGGAAGAGAGGGAGAGAGAGAGAGAGAGTTTTGTTTGTATCTTTTGTTAGGAAAGGGACGAGCAGAGCGACGTGGAGACCGTAAGGGTAGAGTGAATGGACGTCGGATAGTCTAATATGGCGTCGGATAGTCTACAATTGCTACGCAATTTATACTATTCAAAACTACGAAAGATCTTTCCATTCACTCAATTCCCAGTAGAGTCAGTAGAAGCTGTAGGAAGAGAAAGAGTTTACAGTACTTGCACTAGAAACTAATACAGGTCCCCCTCCGAGTTCATATTCGTTCTCGGCTCCGCACTTTAATAAAGAGATTCCGAAGGAGAGGGTGTAAGCTCGAGCGGCGAGAGGATCCCTGATAGGCATATTTCTACTATATATAAGGGGCAGATCTTTCTACCCTAAAAATATAGTAAATGTAGCAGAGGAGATAAATAGCCCCAAAGGCTATTTACGACTAATCCGAATCTCCTCAATTTACTATATTAGGGCCCTTACTATATATTGGGGAACTTATATTATATACATATAAGTTCCCCAAAAATATAGTAAATGTAGCAATTTTATACTCCTCTGCGTAGCAATTTATACAATTTACTATATTTTAGGAACTACTACTTTTGCAGGCACGACTTGCAATATATGGGGATCGCAATACCGTAATTTAATATTAGGGCCGACTATAAGGGCAGATCTTTCTACGTTTTGAATAGAACTACTCTTGCAGGCCCTACAAATATAGTCAATTCTTGCAGCAAATTATAGTATTACGAACTTAATATATATACGGGGTGTACCTGAATGTACGTTCTCTTCGGGGATCGACCTATAGTATTTGGGAGATATACGACCATAGGCTTCGACCGGGCAGATCTTTCAAATATATATACAGGGTTGAATATAAATTGCATAATTTACTAGATTTTTGGGGAACTTATATTATAGTAAGGCGGCCCTTACTATATATTTGAACTTATATTATATACAGGCGGCCCTTACTATATATTTGAACTTATATTATAGTAAGGGCCGCCTTACTATAATATAAGTTCCTCTGCTATGCAATTTATATTCAAAACGTAGAAAGATCTGCCCTTATATATGGTAGTCGAAATATGCCTATCGTTCTACAATCTCCCTATTGGTCGATCCCTTTGGCCCTCGATTCCTTGTTCCTAAACTCTTCCCTCCATTCCTTGCTGGCTGGCAGTAGCATCCCTTTAGTCAACCATTCATTCCAAGAGAGAAAGGCATGAGACTTTCATGAAGGAGCTCGTAGCCGTGGAATCAGCTCTTCCCTTCACTGAGTTGCCCGATACATCTGATTAATCCGATACCGGTCTTTGAAAACCGATCAAAATATGGCTTCTGCTTCCGCACCCGAGGAGGCATATTCAGTAGTAAGAGCAGCCGAGCGGGGCACATGCACCAAGAGCCCATTCGTCAACACTTGCAACATAGAAGAAGAGGCTGAGGACGAAGAGGTTGAATCCCTCGAGTCAAGCCAGGAGAACTTCCTGGAAGCCGTAGATTAAGATGAAGCAGAAACCTATGGGATGATATTCAACCAGCACCACCAGAGAAAGTAAGGTACTGGTCATTAGTGCAAATACAGGTGAGATCAAGAGAATCTTTCCAGAAAAGACTGATTTTAGGAAGTGGGTAGCAACATGTTGATAGCCACGACAAATAGCTGCCAGTCTTGATGAGTTGATCATAGGTTCAAGTATGCCAAAGAACAAAGATCTGTGGAGAAGGGAAAGCTGATGGATGCGGGCAATGTGCCTGATCCTCGAGCATTCCATATAATTTGATGTCATTCGAGTGGGAAGTGAATATCATCAGAAGCAGCTCTCTTTGAGGATGAGGATCTGGTATTGTATCTCTTTGTGTTAGGTGGAATCTGGAGATCATCCACTGGTGCCATTGTGACAGAGAGTTGTTGAGAATAAAGAAGCCTCTGCAACCTGCTTACAGAACTCAGTAATATTAGACTGGAGGAGTTGCTCGAAGACGATCAGAAATGGATGCCTGAAAAGCTCGAAGCTCTTGGAGCATAGAAGTCCGGCTTATGAAAGATGCATTAGGTACTTTGACAGGGGCCGAGACTCGTACGGGATCTACAGGTGTCGACGGACCAGCACCCGTAGAGAAGATAGCCGAAGAAGAGAAGAGGTTTAGCCCGAAACTCAATTGAGCGCCGATAGATCTTCCCGTGAAGTCAAATAAATGAGGTACGGTAGATCTTTCGTAGTTTTGAATAGCGTCGGCCCTAGAGGTTCGGATTAGTCGTAAATAGCCCCAAAGGCTACTTATTTCCTCTGCGTAGCAGAGGTACTTATCTTATATTATATACAGTTAGTCTACGCCTTTGGGGCTATTTATCTCCTTGGGAACTTATATTATATACAGGCGGAATTTAGATTTCTTTTAGGTAAATATCTCCTTTATATTTATTTTAGGTAAATATCTCCTTTATATTGATTTTAGGCTTAGTCGTAAATAGCCCCTTTGGCTATTTATATGCCTCTGCGTAGCAGAGGTACTTATCTTATATTATATACAGTTAGAACTTAACTTAATATTATGGGGGGCCTTTGGGGCAATTTCTCTCCTTTAGTCGTAAATAGCCCCTTTGGCTATTTCTCTACTCTGCATAGCAGAGGTACTTATATTATAGTAAGGCGGATTAGTCTACGCCTTTGGGGCTATTTATCTCCTTTCGTAAATAGCCCCTTTGGCTATTTATCTGCCCAATATATATACAGGGGTAGCAGAGGAACTTATATTATATACAGGCGGATTAGAACTTATATTATGAATGCAGGGCCTTTGGGGCTATTTATCTCCTTTGGCGTAAATTGCGTAGCAGAGTCGATCGGATTAGTCGTAAATAGCCTTTGGGGCTATTTATCTCCTCTGCTACGCAATTTACGCCAATATATAGTAAGGGCCGCCTTACTATAATATAAGTTCCTCTGCGTAGCAATTTCACTCCTCAATTTACTATATATTAGGGCCCTTACTATATATTGGGGAGATAAATAGCCCCTTTGGGGCTATTTACGACTAATCCGCCTGTATATAATATAAGTTCCCAAAAATATAGTAAATTCCGCAATCGCAATTTATACAATTTACTATATTTTAGGAACTACTACTTTTGCAGGCACGACTCTTACTCTTGCTGCGGTAATAGAAGATCATTTATAAGCGGGCCCCCAAACCAAACCCTTTCTCCGGTTCAAGAGGGCACGCACCTGCTCCACTATTTGTTTATACTTATACGTCCCGAATGCGTACTAAAGGATAAACAGAACAGGAATGGAGTACTCGACTTTTAAGTATAAGTAGAGGAAAGTCTATCTTTTGATAATGCTCTTAAGCAATAGGGTTAGAAAGACCACTATCACCACAAGAGTCGGAGAATCTTTCTCCCGATTCACCTTTCCTCCCATGTGACAAAGACGGGGGTACCGTCCCAAGAGTCCATCCATCCCCTAGATCCCAACAGCGCCATAAGAAGCCATACTTTATTGAATTCTGATCTTTTGTATTTCTCTTCCATGTGTGAGAGATCATAGGAGGATCAAAGAGCTCTTCAAGACGAGGATCAGGCGCAAGTGCTACCAAACAGTACCACTTAAGCCACTTTAACCACTCGTTCATCCACTCGCGGTGAAGGGTGCGCTCAAGTGTAAGTATCTCTCACCTGCATACCATAAGTGATTATCTGGGATCAAGACCAATTGTTTAGGCTTATAACCAGACCTCACCCTATCAATTATAATTCCCTTCAGATAAGGATTGATAGGTTTTCCCCTCCCCAACCACAACTCCAAAGGTTCCAAAGGTAAGGTAACCGATACATAGAAAGGGACGCAACTATGCGCAATCTCTTCCAGCGTCGTGAGACGTCCTTGGAGAGCATTCGCGAGCGAACTCGGAATCCCGCGCCAGCTAACCTAATAAGACATCGTCTACTGATTGAGTACTTTTCAGACATCGTCTACTGATTGAGTACTTTTCAGCTAACTGACAGAGTCCGATAAGTGACGAAGATGCTAAAACCGCCTTGGCAGAAACCGGGGAAAGGTTAACTTGAACCCACCCTTTCATTTTAACCCTGCTTAGCAAACTCCAGAGAACCATTCTTAGAATCTAATGACTTTGATTTAGATATGGATCAGAATATCTAGCAGAGCTTTGTATTTTTCAGCCACAGCCCTGTCGGCGATCACTATGTCGTCGCCGCGAGAAGGGCATACTTTCTCTAAAAGGCGCCTTTCTCCTTGGGTAAAGAAACCACGCAGCCAACCACACCATAAAAGAAAATGATGTGAGAGACTGAAGAGGGCCCAAGAGCCGTAATATCCTAAGGGTTGACCAGTAGCGAAATTCAAATACCTCGCTTTTATTAAGAAATTCAAATACCTCGCTTTTATTAATATTAATAGAGGGCGATGAGTAAGGAACACGTTCCACCAGATACTTCCGTAGACAACGCATAATGACGTGGCTCGTCCAAAAGAGTCAATATCGCATTAATAACTACCACCGGCCACCTATCTGTTGCGGATGCTAAATCGAAAGATAAAACATCTGTAGGGTTAAATCCGCTAAGACGGTGGATGGGACCTTCTTGTCTGACCGGGTATACGAGATAAGACCCGCATAGCCCAATCATGCACAGGATGTAAAAGGCGCTGCCGCACATAGTTACCTATAGCAAAGAACCCTCTTTTACCAGCTCCCGTAAGGGTACATGTCAATCGACCTGGAAGAGGTCCTAGGAGACCAATATGACTAAAGATCCCCATCAGAATGGGCTCCACCTTTTCATGGTAGAAGCTTAGGTCCTCCCAAACAGCCCTAGTATTGTATTGTATTATAACTATAATTATAATCTAGCGGATATAAAGTCCGCTTTGACCACAACATCCCAGGGTGCCAGTCAACTGCCTTCTGATTAAATAACCTAGCCGTCATGGCAAAAGCCGCGAGCTCGTATTTTAAAGATGAAAATACGTTGGGCTCGGGTTTCGGCACGTACCTACGGTCATCATTGGGAAGTGACTTCCAAGTCGGCGCTTCCAAGATATACCTTTGTGAAGAAGTGACTTCCAAGTCGGCTTCCAAGACAAGATATACCTTTGTGAAGAGGTATCTAAGAAAGCCAGTTGTGAAGAGTCGCCAGGGCATATATTTCTCTTGAATTGTGAAGAGTCGCCAGGGCATATATTTCTCTTGAAGGGGTTTTCATTTCGTTTTTATAATTACCAACAGATATTTTATACGAGGCATATTCTGCTGCGGCCGTGTTATAGTCTCAAACGTCGCCTTGCTAACACGCTTAGCGAGAGGAATGATTCTACACACACTAAACCATGACAGATACAACTTTACCAAATAGTCTCCTCTATCATCTCGCTTCACCAAATAGTCTCCTCTATCATCTCGCTTCATAATAATAAAACGATGATGTTTTGGAATGATTACTGGTATCCCTGCTCGACTAAGACACACTTTGACTGCTGATTCGTCAACTATTATAATAGGTGATCCAGCATAGTTGCAAATGCACAGCACACTGTTTCAAATATAAGGAAGTCAATAACAAACCAGACTTCCGAAATGAAAAACGTAGAAAGACCTTCGCGCGATAACAAGAGAAAGTCTATCTTTTACTCTATGGAGGAAAGAGATAGAGTTTCAAGTAAGAGGCACAATAAACTCATTAAAAGGTGAAGAAGCTGCTGCTGCTCTTCCTGTTCTAGGTGTCACTTTCTCGGCACCACTATTTCGAATGGTTGAAGGCGTAGCTCCCGGACTGGATTTGCTTAAACCGGACTCTTATCTTACGTCAAACATTTAGTAGCAGGGGTAGCTGGCATCGGGAAGCACTGGAAATAGGATCGGAATATTCAAGACCCTCTTTAACCTATTATGAAGCAGCTGCTGCCGGCTTATAGCTTATAATAAATAGCTGCCGAAGGAGAGTCCGTATAAGTAATAGCTGCCGAAGGAGAGTCCGTATAAGTTGCTGCTGTTTCAGTTAATTTATCGGAGAAGTCAGTAGGTTTTCTTTGGAGCGGAACGTCGAGCTTCTCCTCTTTCTGAACCGGATTGGCTCCCCTCCCCGACCATAGGCTATTCATACTAGCTGCTGTTCTACTAATAGGATAAGGGTGGCTGTTCTACTAATGAAGGGTGAGTTGGCAAAGGCTATTCTTATCATTCCTTCCCTTGATCTGACAGTGCTAAGTAAGAAGAGCCTAAATCAAAAAGAACCTGTCTTACGAGGCAAGCGGATAAGAGAGCTTATAAGAGGACGAGGAAGAATAAAGGGCCGTAGGGCTCAGGCTATCGGCCTTTCAGGAAGCAATCCTTGGCAAGAGTCGTGAATGGCCTAAAATAAATATAAATGCGAATGAAATGACGCGGTAGTTTTGAATAGTTCACTAAGCTATGCTAGCAACAGGAACGAGCGAAGCGACGTGTGAATAAGAGGAAGGCCCGAACAAAGTGACGGGAAGAAGTGACGTGTGAATAAGAGGAAGGAACGAGCGAAGCGACATACTCGACGGCCGTAGGGCTCGACCATAGGGAGAGAGAAAGAGTGAATTGAATTGCTATCGGCCTGAGGATAGAACTTATATTATAGTAAGTGCGGCCCTGTATATATATTTGAACTTATATTATATACAGGCGGAATTTATATTTATTTTAGGCTTAGTCGTAAATAGCCCCAAAGGCTATTTATCTGCTCTGCGTAGCAGAGGTACTTATATTATATACAGGCGGATTAGTCTACGCCTTTGGGGCTATTTATCTCCTTGGGAACTTATATTATAGTAAGGCGGCCCTAATATATCGGGAATTTATTATAGTATGGCGGCCCGGGCCGACGACTCCTTCAGAGGAGTGAAATTGCGTAATTTACTAGATTTTTGGGGAGTGAAATTGCTACGCATAGGAGTGAAATTGCATAGCCCCTGTATATATATTTGGCGATCGGATTAGTCGTAAATAGCCCCAAGGGCTATTTATCTCCTCTGCGTAATTTACTAGATTTTTGGGGAGTGAAATTGCTACGCATAGGAGTGAAATTGCGTAATTTACTAGATTTTTGGGGAGTGAAATTGCTACGCAATTTACGACTATCCGCCTTACTATAATATAAGTTCCCAAGGAGATAAATAGCCCCAAAGGCGTAGACTAATCCGCCTGTATATAATATAAGTACCTCTGCTACGCAGAGCAGATAAATAGCCTTTGGGGCTATTTACGACTAAGCCTAAAATAAATATAAATTCCGCCTGTATATAATATAAGTTCAAATATATATACAGGGCCGCCTGTATATAATATAAGTTCAAATATATGGCCTAAAATCAATATAAATAAATTATAGCTCTGTTGGTGAAGGAGATAAATAGCCCCAAAGGCGTAGACTAATCCGCCTTACTATAATATAAGTACCTCTGCTACCCCTTACTATATATTGGGGAGAGAAATAGCCTTTGGGGCTATTTACGACTAATCCGAACCGCAATTTAACTTAATATGAATGCCCTAAAATCAAGTAAATTCCGCCTGTATATAATATAAGTTCAAATATATAGTAAGGGCCGCCTGTATATAATATAAGTTCAAAGGAGATAAATAGCCCCAAAGGCCCTGCATTCATAATATAAGTTCTAATCCGCCTGTATATAATATAAGTACCTCTGCTATGCAGAGCAGATAAATAGCCTTTGGGGCTATTTACGACTAATCCGCTTGCATTTGAGTGAATTATTGAGTGAATTAGGTTTTTTTTCTTGACTCGTCGAAGGCTTAAAGTAGGCCAATGACTCTGCTGTGCGTCGATATTATAGTCAGCCTATCTTAGTCGAAGAATCCTACCCTAAAGGTGGGACAAATGAAATGTATAGGCCTCTCCGACTCCTTTCACTACCTATTATTGCCTATACTAGAATAGTTCTGTCTTTTGAGGCTTATCAACGTAGGGAGTTGGATCGGCGAATCGTCTCTTATAGTAATAGCCTACTCTTATTATAGTACGCAAAATAGGTGAGGTTTAGGTATAATAGAGGAATCGACTTTTCACTGGTGCTGCTGTCTAATACTGTAGGGAAAACCTATAGAGATTGTCATTTTGATAGTGGGATTGTGTTTTTTCCCTAAAGGTGGGACAAACTGTGTAGTGTATTTTTCTGGTAATGAATAAATACTTATATCAGAATCATTAGACTTCTCACTTCAGGCACTTCTCTTGCTTTAAAAGTTCCGGCTATTGAAGCTGTTCAAGTAAATGCTGCTGAAGTTACTGTAGCTAGTAGGGCTACTGCTCCTGTTCCTGTTGCTAGGGATGCTGCGGCGGATGAGGCTACTGTAGCTAGTAGGGCTACTGCTCCTGTTCCTGTTGCTAGGGATGCTGCTACTGCAGTTACTGTTGCTAAGCTTGCTTCTACTCTTGCTCTTTTAGTTCCTACTAAAGTTGCTACTATTGGGGCTGCTAGTAAGTAAAGGAATAATCTTGCAAATATAAATTCTCCTAAGGTTGATGCCTTGGCAGTTCATCTTCCTAGGGTTGCTCTGCCTTTGCAGCCGTCTCTTCGCCTTTTGAGTTTAGGCGTTCGCTTAGGAGCAGCTTATCCTTCAAAGTACATGAGATACTTAACATCACATCTGGAGGTGTTCCCCAGTTGTAGAGGTTTCCTAAGCTTCCTTGTGTTCAATGCGAAGCACAAGTCTTATGCTCATCTGAAATCCCATTTACTCTAAGAAGTTCTTTATCAACTCCGAAAGGCCCTACCCCAACCATGAATCCAGGAATCAAAACTGAAGACGTCACTGAATGACTTCAATTCAATACACCATTCCTCCCCTCTTTTGAACCATCAATCCTGCCCCTCTTCAACTCAAAGTGAAGCGAGGTCTTCAAGGAAAGGAAATTACCTTTCATATGCTGCCCCTTCGCCTATCAGCTCAGCTCTTCGCCCCTCTCGAACTCCCTTGAAGCAATACGACCTAATCCAATCACTCACATCGAATGAAAGCCAATCAACCCCTCCCCTCAATCCTGCAATACTCAATGAAAGGCTTGGAGGCTCACTCATTTCGAGTCTGGAACATACTTAAATACGAAACTCAATTGAAGTAATACTAAATTCCTTTGTCACCCCTCCTAAAATACTCTACCTATTCAAAACTACGAAAGATCCTCTATACAATACCTATCTGAAAGGTTCCCCCTCGTTCTAAGAGAAATTAAAGGAATTACCTCATATGCTGCCCCTCTCGAACTCCAATGCTCATCTGAAATGCTGTTTACTCTAAGAAGTTCTTTATCAACCCCGATGTTTACTCTAAGAAGTTCTTTATCAACCCCGAAAGTCTAAACCCCAACTCTAAAGTCCCAACCAGCAATTGAATTGAAGCAATCCTCAAGGAAATTCAAGCCATACTCACTTATTTCTCAAACCCAAGAAGGGGCCCCAAGCCCAACTATCAATCCTGGAATACGATATTCAAGGGGCGAAGAGCTGAGCCGAAAGAGACTTTGGGTACTTACTAGTTTGGCCGATCCTTATAATATAGGGTACTCAACTCAAGGGAAATAATACTACACACTTAGCTTTAGACTAGTCGGTGACCCCGAAGCGAGGTAACTTAAATACCCCTCCACCATATCTACGATATGAAAACACCTATCTACTCAAATCCCCTCTGCCCCATTCTAAGAAAGGTTCCCCCCTCTCCTCTCTACTCTTTTCCCTTCACGCTCTCCTCTGTTCTCTGTTGTACCAGTCCAGATACTCAAATCAATTCCATCAATACCTATACTCTTCTCTGGTGTACCAATTGAAGCAATCCTCTTTGTTTTGAACGAATTTATATTTATTTTAGGCCTGCAATACTCAAATCAATTCTCTGGTCACCCCTTCTAATGTAACACCCTATCTGTTTGTCAATTCCAGCCCCTTCGCCTTTCGTCTCAGCACTCCTAAGACCCTATCTGCCATTCCGCTTCTATGTGCCCCTCTCCTCTCTAGTAAATTCCCCTTTCACCCCTTTCAATTGAATTGAAGCAATCCTGTCCTTAAATTCAAAGTATGTACCATCCTTCGGCAGTCCAGATACTCTTTTCAACTCAATGAAATACTAAATTCAAGGGTGACCACTCTCTACTTTCTTAAATACGAAACTCAAATCCCATTTCAAGAGCAATCCTTTCCTTAAATTCAAGCAATACTCAATGACTTAAATAGGAAAGTCAAATGCTATAAATACCCTATCGGTATTACTTCCAAACCCCTCTACAATCATACAATGCCTAAGATCCTATACCTATATTCAAGGCCCTCTCTACTCAATTCAAGGGTTGCAAAGCTTGTCCCTTCGAGTCGTCATGGGTCTACGTGCCCTTTGCGCTCTACTGCTACGTGCCCTTTGCGCTCAAATATAAATAAAGTAAGGCCTGGAAGGATCTCGCCCAGAACTGCTGATCTGCTCGTCCCATCGCTCTTGGTGGATTGACTTCCTTACGGCACATTCCACTTGCTGATACCTATATGAAAGGGTAAGACCAAATAGTCAATTGAAGGGTTACCATACTGAAGAGGGTAGTCAATTGAAGCTCAATAGGGTCCTCAATTCAAGTACTCAACACTAGAGGGTCCTGAATTCAAGCTTTAGAGGTTACTCAATCTATACTTAGAATCTCTATAGTCAATTGAAGGGTTACCATACCGGACTCAAGCACTGACATCGACTGAGGAACCAGGAATCCCCCAAGCAAGGGCAAGCCCCACCCGCAACTCTAAATGCCAAGATGAATGCTATCTTAGCGCTCTTCCTGCTCCTCTCTCTCTTTGTCATTTGGCTCTCTTTGCGTACTGTATCTGCTACTGAATTAGCACTCATGATTGACTGTTGTGTTCTTTTGTTGGGTTTCCCATGCCATCATTCGGTTTCTGTACCTGTCATTTCTCCACCTGTCATTTCTCTCTATTTCTCTACCATGATTTTCGTTCGATTTCCGTACTAACAGCGGGCCGGTCAAAGTCAGTAGTAAGGGAATGGCCATCAAAGCGGCGGCCCCACTTAGATATTTGGCGTCGTGCATGGCTGAGCGAACTTACTTAATCCGGGACTTTGAAACTTACTTAATCTGGCCCGCGTTTGCCATTCCCTTACTCCTGTCATTTCGTTCGATTTCTCTACCCGCGCAATGGCTTTCTTTATTTCTATACCATGATCTTTGTTCCCGTCCTGCACCTTCGCCCCTTCGCCTTTCGGCTCAGCTCTTCGCCCCATCATTCAATTCGATACCTGGCATTCACTCCTCTAATATAAAGAACACTACGAAAGATCTTCTGTTCTGGAGTTGAGTTGCATCTTTCTTTCCGGACTGGAGGGCATATGTCTGTCTTTCTTTCCGGACTGGAGGGCATATGTCTGTCTTTCTTTCTGGGCACCTGTCTTTGCAGCTGTCATTTCGCTCTCTTTCGGTACTGGATTTCCTTGCATCTTTGTTCCCGTCCTGCACCTGTCATTTCGATCGATACCTGGCATCTGTCTTAGTTCGATTTCCTTGCGTATGTCTTTGTTTCTGTCTTTTCTGTACCCTGGCATATGTCCGGATTTTACATATGCCTATAAATTAAATATAAGGGAGATAAATAGCCCCGAGAAGATAAATAGCCCCTTTGGCGTAGACTAACTGTATATAATATAAGATAAGTACCTCTGCTACGCAGAGGCATATAAATAGCCAAAGGGGCTATTTACGACTAAGCCTTAAGTAGACTAATCCACCCTACCTGCATTCATAATATAAGTTCTAATCCGCCTGTATATAATATAAGTTCCTCTGCTACCCCTGTATATATATTGGGCAGATAAATAGCCAAAGGGGCTATTTACGTAAATTACTATATTTTTGGGCCAAAGTCTTATAGAAAGCTCGGGTGTAACTTAGTACTGGACTATTGCCTTACGGAATTTATATTGATTTTAGGCTTAGTCGTAAATAGCCCCAAAGGCTATTTATATGCCTCTGCGTAGCAGAGGTACTTATCTTATATTATATACAGTTAGTCTACGCCTTTGGGGCTATTTATCTCCTTAGTCGTAAATAGCCCCAAAGGCTATTTATCTACTCTGCATAGCAGAGGTACTTATATTATATACAGGCGGATTAGTCTACGCCTTTTGGGCTATTTATCTCCTTCACCAACAGAGCTATAATTTCTTTCTATTTATTTTAGGTAAATTCGGATTAGTCGTAAATAGCCCCAAAGGCCCTACTTACTATAATTAAGTTCTAATCCGCCTGTATATAATATAAGTTCCTCTGCTACCCCTTACTATAATATTGGGCAGATAAATAGCCAAAGGGGCTATTTACGACTAAGCCTAACTATAAAAACGTACTTAAATATTCTCACCTTTAGGTCGATAATTTATTATAGCCCAAAGGGCCAATTCGGATTAGTCGTAAATAGCCCCAAAGGCTATTTCTCCCCTCTGCGTAGCAGAGGTACTTATATTATAGTAAGGCGGATTAGTCTACGCCTTTGGGGCTATTTATCTCCTTCGTTATCACTCGCAATTTATATTTATTTTAGGCTTATTTAAGCCAAGTCCAACTACAGGGAGGCTAAGAAGAGAGGCTTAGCACTCTTCTCCAACTAGGGATCTCACTCTCTAAGCTCTTCTAATTCGAATGTTCCCGAGCACCGAATATAAGTCGGAGCTACCTTACGACGGTCGAGTAATAGTGATCTCGAAGGAGAATCTATCTGAATCAATAACTTAGCGGGCTAGAAATGGGCAAGACAAGCTTTACTAAATGTGAAGTAAGTCTGCCGGGTGGGACAAGCCATTCCATTCCTATATAATTAAAAGCTTTCATAGCATAGGAAGGGGCGAAGACAAAAGGTCAAGTGCGATGGCGAATTCAAGTTCGAAGTGGCGCCTATATAAAGTAATTTCGGCAAAGGTCCGAGTACTCGATTCAAGGCTGACTCTAATAGGCAAGCTAGGATCTTGAGTGATCTGTGTGTGCGGCGACTGAGTGGAAATTCTTTTTCTTAGGCTGCATGATCTAGCTTAGTGTGTTCTGTGAATCAGCTGCAAAAAGCATTAGTGGGATTCAGCATCATAAGATAAGATGAGTGGGACTTCTATCTCTGTAAGAAGCAAGTGATTCTTTGGTGGGTTATGATTGATACGTAGTGGAAGGAGCAAACGTTAGTGTCGCAGTAAAGCCCGAGCTCCCGGCTTACTTTGACCTCGATCTACTATGAGAAGAAGCGCCGGAACCGGTGGGAAGAGAGGAAAGAATATAGATCCTTTAGACGAGGACTATAAGTTCGAGGCCGTGCCGACTTCTCTAATTCAAGAGAGAAATCGTCCGTATGAGCTCTACTCTAGTTCATCAAGGAGCGATGAACTTCGTTCCGTTCCAATGAGGGAAGGCTTTGAAAGGCATTCATGGTTTCCTTATGATAGCGGAGAGGTATTTAGACCCAACCAATAAGTTGGGAATGAAGAGATCGGGAAGGAGCCGAGAAGAAGATGCTTGTTACATGACATGGGAAGAGTCGTACGGGATGTGCAGAAAGCACTCTTAGGAAGGAGCGAGAGCTAAGTAAAGAATGAGGAGTGGTCTGATCTGATGGGGCTATTTATCTCCCAAATCAGTGGTCAATTTCTGTGCCATGAATTTAATGAGCAATGAGTCTTGAGTCTCTCCGTTGTCAACCTTCGTATGGGCGCTGGGCTGGCTAAGGTCACGGGTGAAATGGAATGGAATGCTTTCAAGGCTCACTTTACCTCATACTCATAAGTCGGGGACAGGGAGCTATGGCTGTGGGAAGAGGCCCCTCACCTCTATCGGAAGGAAGACTACCTACACTCTTGACCAATGAGCGGTAGAGCGAGAGATGTCCTATCTTTTCTATTTGATTGAACTGTATAAGATCAGAGTATAGTGGACTACTGGGCATGAAAGAGCAAAGTACGAGACCGACTGCATTCGAATATCTTGCTCCATCAGTTCAATGCTTTTTCGGCAGTGCAAGATATCTCCCTTGCTCCTCTACCCTCTATAGCAGCTCTGACTGACCAGATCATTCCTCCACTGCATAGCTATCATCATTCCAGATCTACACAATAGAGATCCACGAAGATAGATTCCCGAAGATAGCCCGACTCTTGCTCTTTTAGTTCTTGTCTGGTCCACTCTTGGTCGAATACCGCTATTCACACTTCCACCCTTGGCTAGGCATATTCTTCAGAATAGCTACAGCTACTGACGCTTAAGATAAAATCAAATCTCTATTTTATTGACAGGTATCGGATTAGCAACTACCCTAGTCTTCGTTAGGTGCCGTGCCATGACAGGCCCTGATGGGGATTTCTACCGCTGATGGGGATCTCGCGGAGATGAATTCAGTAGGCCTCCGCTTGAATACCAAGCCCACTTCTCTAAGTTCTCAGTCACGTCCTCGGAATCTGAGTTGAAGTCAGAATCTCTATAGTCGGATCGAGAACCGTCTCTACCAAGAAAAGAGCAAGTATGCCGACCACTACTTGACTTTAAAGAAGAAATCAATGAAATTATATATACAGGGGAGGAGCGAACGATAAGGGTTGAACCTACTTCTGAGTGACGTAAAGGAAGTGCCCGCGAGAGATAGGTAGAGATAGAGTCCGAGGCTCGACTCAATTTCTTCAAGGCGAAGTCAAAGTTAGTAGGAGATATTACTGGGTGAATCCAGGAAAGCTATTCCAGAGGCATATGGAAGCAAGAGCGGATCAGCAAGCACCCGGGTCTGGTCAAATCAGAAATCGACCAGCCTATAGCCTCTAGCAAAGCATCGGGAGTGATTCTACCAAGCCCTGCAAAGCGAAGGAGATTCATTCAGTAGGTTGGAGGAAATGGTGCCCCCCTAAGGATGAACTCCGCAGCCGAGTAGCTAAGTCTCTCAAGAGCCGTAAGACTAGGAACTGTAAAGGCCTCATTGACAGCTCTAAAGGCAGGACCCGTAGTACGAGTAACAGCAAAGGCAGCATCAGTAGCTCTAAAGGCAGGAGATGACTTAGATCCGCCTCAGTAGCCCCAGTGTCCTCAGTATCCGCAGTAGCCTCCCTCGCAGCAGCAATAGCCACAGTAACTCTATCAAGAGCTGTATACGCAACTACTCTTCTTGTCAAGCCCTACTATATAATTTCATAGTCTATTGAGTCTTCAGTTATTGAAGTGAGATTCAAAAGAGCTCCAAGTGACAGGTCTAATGGGTCTAATGATTCTGGTATAAGTGTTTCCTCATTACCTAAATTGATGACTTATTGATATATTGCTCGCAAAGAGTTGCTCTATACTCTTTTACTCAGTAGCAACCTTAGCGAAGGATTGACTATCCAAAGCGGAAGAGCAACAGTGTACTCTATAGGAACTCGTACAGCTTAGTATCCATAGTCCTTAGGATAGGTTTGAGTCTTTGTTAATGGGTTGCGTACTTTGACCCGTAAGTTCATGGCCATCAAAGCAACAGGTCTACAATGGAAAGAGTAAATGGTGTGCACACCATGTTAGTAATACCAGTAATTTGCTAGCTCAGCCATTGACTTTGACTTACCAATACTTCACGCGTTAGGGGCAAACTGCGTTGTAGCGCGCGAACTTATAAGTATGGGGCCTCTGCGTTGGTTTTTGAGTTCGGAAATTAGAAGTTCCCTTAATTTTGACTTTGGTAAATTCTGTCCTTGCGTTTCGGCCTACAAAGCAAACTTATTATATGCCTGACTTAACTTAGTTTCCTTACTCGTGAGTTTCGTTCCTCTAGTTGAAACACAAGGACGGTTGAAGCACAAGGAGGGGAAAGAGCCCTTACAACAGTAGCACTCCTCTATCTGTTAAGTGATGTACATCTTATAAGTATGTAATATACTGAGTCAGAACTCCTAAGCGGAGGACGCCTAAACTCAAAAGTGGAAGCCCTAGTTGTTCCCTACTGAGAAGCCGCAGCCCTGGATGAACTCAAGAGTCGCATCCCCTCTAAGCGTAAGACTAGTCCCTCTCATAGTGGTAGCATTGTCCTGTAAAGGGTCAAGAGTATCCCCCCTTGCCTCAGCAACAGTAGTATCCCCAGTAGCCCTAGCAGCCCCAGTGTACTAGTAAGCAGCAGCAGTAGTCTACTCAGTAGCCTCAGTAGGAGTAGTGGGAGGAGTAGTCTTATTCTCTCCTTTGTCTCAGCACCAGTGTAGTAGTGTATAATAGAAGAGCTGGATTTCCTTTAGTAGCTTTTAAGTGAACAAGTTGAGCTACTAAAATAGCTTTAAGTGATAGGTATGATTCTGATGCCCCTAATATAAAAGTAAGTTAAGTATATGTCCTCTATTCCAAAATTTATTAGTTATTGAGATATTGCTCGCAACCGAGTTGCTCTAGAGCTCTCCCCTACCCCTAACATCAGCAGAATTTTGTCTCGCGCGTATGCTTTGTACTATCCTTGTCGGTCGAGCGGTTGTGTACTGGATTACCTTTAGTCAAACTCAAAAGGCTTAGTCGTAAATAGCCCAAGGAGATAAATAGCCCCAAGAAGATAAATAGCCCCTTTGGCGTAGACTAACTGTATATAATATAAGAGTTGTACCTCTGCTATGCAGAGCATATAAATAGCCTTTGGGGCTATTTACGACTAAGTAGAATAAACCGCCTTACTATAATATAAATACCTCTGCTATGCAGAGAAGAGAAATAGCCTTTGGGTCTATTTTCGACAATTTACTTTTATATTAGGCCCAAAAATCTAGTAAAGGAGATAAATAGCCCCAAGAAGATAAATAGCCCCAAAGGCGTAGACTAACTGTATATAATATAAGATAAGTACCTCTGCTACGCAGAGGCATATAAATAGCCAAAGGGGCTATTTACGACTAAGTAGACTAATCCGCCTGTATATAATATAAGTACCTCTGCTATAACTTACTAGATTTTTGGGCAATTTATTTATAGTATGGCCCTCAGCAATATCGTGAATGGCGTCGGATTAGAACTTATATGTATGGCTTAGTCGTAAATAGCCCCAAAGGCTATTTATCTGCTCTGCATAGCAGAGGTACTTATCTTATATTATATACAGTTAGTCTACGCCTTTGGGGCTATTTATCTCCTTTACTAGATTTTTGGGCAATTTATTTATAGTATGGCCCTCAGCAATATCGTGAATGGCGTCGGATTAGAACTTATATGTATGGCTTAGTCGTAAATAGCCCCAAAGGCTATTTATCTGCTCTGCATAGCAGAGGTACTTATCTTATATTATATACAGTTAGTCTACGCCTTTGGGGCTATTTATCTCCTTTACTAGATTTTTGGGCAATTTATTTATAGTATGGCCCTCAGCAATATCGTGAATGGCGTCGGATTAGAACTTATATGTATGGCTTAGTCGTAAATAGCCCCAAAGGCTATTTATCTGCTCTGCATAGCAGAGGTACTTATCTTATATTATATACAGTTAGTCTACGCCTTTGGGGCTATTTATCTCCTTTACTAGATTTTTGGGCAATTTATTTATAGTATGGCCCTCAGCAATATCGTGAATGGCGTCGGATTAGAACTTATATGTATGGCTTAGTCGTAAATAGCCCCAAAGGCTATTTATCTGCTCTGCATAGCAGAGGTACTTATCTTATATTATATACAGTTAGTCTACGCCTTTGGGGCTATTTATCTCCTTTACTAGATTTTTGGGCAATTTATTTATAGTATGGCCCTCAGCAATATCGTGAATGGCGTCGGATTAGAACTTATATGTATGGCTTAGTCGTAAATAGCCCCAAAGGCTATTTATCTGCTCTGCATAGCAGAGGTACTTATCTTATATTATATACAGTTAGTCTACGCCTTTGGGGCTATTTATCTCCTTTACTAGATTTTTGGGCTTAGTCGTAAATAGCCCCAAAGGCTATTTATCTGCTCTGCATAGCAGAGGAACTTATATTATATACAGGCGGATTAGTCTACTTAGTCGTAAATAGCCCCTTTGGCTATTTATATGCCCCAAAAATATAGTAAGTTGTAGCAGAGGTACTTATCTTATATTATATACAGTTAGTCTACGCCAAAGGGGCTATTTATCTTCTTGGGGCTATTTATCTCCTTTGGGGCTATTGTAGACTAATCAGGGGTAGCAGAGGAACTTATATTATATACAGGCGGATTAGAACTTATATTATGAATGCAGGGCCTTTGGGGCTATTTATCTCCTTCGGAATTTATATTTATTTTAGGGCGATAAGCTCCCACATTCTATCTCATCCTGATGATAGTGCGTTCCCTCTTCCTCCTGGTCCATATGAGAATTTCTTCTTCATGTTGTTTGTTGGAATACATAGATAAAGTGCTTCCTCAATTTAAGGTAGGGAATGCATGGATAAAGTGCTTCCTCGTCATCCAATGCGTGAGCTATGAGCTAAGCTCAAAATTAGGTATAGCTCTTTCTTTCCTCTGGTCCGCAACGAATCAATGAATGGTAATGCTCTGCTTCTCTTCCTCTGGTCCCAACCCAATGGTAGCCTCTATCCCTCTCTTCTTATAATATCGCACCGCCCGCTGTGATCTACATCATCCTTCTTTCAGTCACGTCACTCACTCAAGGCTTATTCATTCAATGACTGAAGAAGACTAACTTTTTCACGAACGAATTACCAGACTGAAGACTAACTTTTCACGAACGACTTACCAGACTGAAGAAGAAGAACTTTTTCACGAACGACTTACCAGACTGAAGAAGAACCTTCACTCACACTGCACGAAGAATATAGCAAGCAAGACCTTCCCTCACTGCAAGCACCAATACCTTGCGAGTGGAATGAACGAAAAGACAAAGCTTTCAACTTATATTTGCAGCACGTGATCACTCAAGGAAGAATCTCCTACCCAGGTGAGCCGAGACGAGAGAGATGGAGAGGCCGACCAGCCTGTGAGATATGGGATGGGACTTGTGGAAGGCGGGATCAAATAAGAAAACAAAGAGAGGAGCGGAATGAGCGGCGGCTTAGATCAGATTAAATCTGAGTAGGCGCCTTAGATCAAAGACTAGAAGCGGGGTTCATGGAAAAGCAGGAGCGAGTGCAAGGAGCCCGTCACCGCTGAACTAGACCCGAGTGCAGTTCAACGCTATTGAAGCAAGCACGCAATCACTAAGCTAGGAAGCTATGAAGAGCCCGCCTCAGCACGCAATGACCAAGCACTTTATTATGAGGTTCAGATCAAAGACGGGTAAGGACGGTGAAGAGAGAAAGAAGAGGGGCGGAGCGGTCAGAGAGGAGTCGGGTCAGTAGGGGAATGGAGAAGCAGGAGCGGCTAATGAATCGCGAAGGTGCTATGCGAGAGCCGAATGCAGACTCAGACTATAGAAGAGAAGCGGAGTTCTTGTCCCGGAATGGAGGGGAATGGAGGGGAGGCGGAATACGGAATAAAGGAGAGGCAGAGGTCTTATATCCCGGAATCTCAGATCGACCAAGAGAAGAGCATCCTCGCGCCTACAATGAGAGAGCTTTTCCAGTACCACTCCAGTACCACCACTTCAGATCAAGCAGCGAGCAGTGGAGTAGTGCCGGGAAGATCAAGATGGACTTGACAGGGGGAACTTTCAGGAATGATCGACCTAATAAGATAGCGAGGACGGGACCAATATCACTGATAATCTCCGTTGAGTCTGGGACGGGGACTACTTGAGCCGAGCAGATCGACCAAGGAGCCCGTTGAGGGGAGAAGAGGCGAGCCCACTACGCGGTAGTCGGGCCTCATCTTTTGTCTCTTCCTTTCTCTTCTCCCCGACCTTGAACTGAGACCTTGACTTATAATCATTCTCTCTCCTTCACTATCCACTAGGCTGCTCTGCCACATGGAGCTTCGCTAGAGTGACTGCTTCTGCAGCGTTGCGCGTAGCTCTACCTACCTATTTTACCCAACACTTTTTTGTCTTGTCTGTCGGCCGCTCGTTTCACTCGCTACTCTGATTCTTCTTACTTAAGATAATTGAATTGTCGATCAAGACCTGGGGTGTGGCAAAGAAGAACTAGAAAAGCCTATACTATAGCTTGCGAATGAGCGCCGATAAAGAGCCTCATCCCTGTGTAGTCTCACCCGTGCTTTCTCCAAACCAAGACAAGGAAGCGAAAGCGAGTGAGGCCGACTGGAGCTGCATAAGAGCATAATGGAGCAAGTGTAAGCGAAGGAGTCCTCTACCCTTCCCTCGAACTGTCCCAACTCTCTTCTTTCCATCTGACGTTCGCATGAAATATCTCACTGCTGATGCCATGAAAACCTAGCCATAGATCAAGGGATCCGTACACGGATTTTGCTGGGAAGCGATCAAGTAAGGTCACACTCTGTCTCACCTCGCACGGAAAGAGGAGGAGGAAGAGAGCCCTCCCGCTGTGTCCCATAATGAGAGTAGTGCCAATCAAGCTCTGTATGTAGTGCCAGAATGGGAATCCCATACGAATTCCAGAGCGTGCCAATCTTAGAAAGCTACCGGAACATCTTATACTCACTCTACCGGAACATCTTATACTCAAAAAAGCCAAGGGAATTCCAGGAGTGAGACCTGCAGCTACAGACTCCTTGGATTTGGATATCTCAGAGGCTGCTACTCTTTTTCCCTACCTCGGGCTCTACCGGGAATCCAACTGAAGCTAATATAGTTAAGGCTCCGAACCTCACCCAAAGAGTGAATGGGCATCGTAAGATGGACTCGACCTACGGGAAAGATCTTTCGTAGTTTTGTGAAAGATGAACGACGTAGGTATGTTCGGCCCTTACTATATATTGGCGAATATTAACATGGCCTAAAATAAATAAGTAAATTGCGAGTGATAACGACGCGGGACCGCAGTCCACTCTTGGCCTTGCTCTATTGGGCGGAGCTTTCTTTTCCTGCTCTATTGGGCGGAGCTTTCTTTTCCTTTTCTTTTTAAAAAAAACACTCTTTCTGGGTTTCGAGTTTATAAGTTCTTTCCCTCGTCCCTATCAGGTTAAGTATTGTCACTCTGTTCGCCAAATATATAGTAAGGGCGCATTCAATTATTATATAACGTAAACGTCGCCAATTCATTATATAAGAAAGATGATTCATATTCATATAATCATAATTATAATCATAATATTCATCTATTTATATTGAGGTACAGTTACGTTAATAGAGATGAGATAATTCCAAGTCAAGTAATGAGTGAACTTAGTTCTTTCATGGAAAGTTGATCGAAAAAGCTCCGCCTTATGAATGAGTTCCGGTCTCCGGCAGCATCTGGAATTTCAGTTAACTTTGAACTCCGGAGCGGAATTTCAGTTAACTTTGAACTCCGGAGCCTAAGATCAGGAATTTCAGTGAACTCCGGTTTCACGGAGGAAAAGATAAGGGGAATCTTTTCTTCAGCCCCCCGAGAAAGAGGATACCTTGGTATTAAGCCAAGGATAAAGAGGTCAGAGCGTTCGGGGTGGAATTAGGGGGCATTGAAGGAAAGAACTTATGAGCTAGGGTAGGGCTAAACTCGAAACTGAGCTAGGGCTAAACTCGAAACCCTGTTTTGATTTTTTAAATGAGAGATTCAGATAAGATTGAGTCCCGACAGAAAGACCCTAACCAGCTGCCGGCTACTGAAATTTAATCTCTTGGAATGAACTAGTAGGTATGCAATGCCATTCACGACTCTTTCTTGCTGATAAAAAGCAAGATCAACACAAGGTACAAAACTATACAGAAGCAAAGGCAGCAGAAGCCAAGGAGCAAGAGATAGATCAATATAATCGGCATATGCTGGTACCTGACTCTTTATCTGAAGTTGCCTATCCCTTCTGTCGCCCCTCTCCCTTCCGGTCGAGACCTCTAACTTCTTAGGCCCATGAACAAGAATTGAACCCGTTGATCGAGCCTATTCACAATCATACCCGCTCGCAGTAGCTCCTGTTAGTATGTCCTTTCAGTCGAGCGCGTCATTATCATTCGCAGCGGATTATTACCAGTATAGTTGCGTGAATGGATGGCCATGAACTCGGACCTTAGTAGTGAATGGCATGTGAGTTCAGTTAATTCCTCTGCAGTTCTAGCTTTTGAGTACGCGGCCCTTACTATATATTTCGGGAAATGAATCCCAAACATAAGCCGTCCTATAGTCCTTAAGTGAATGGAAAAAAGCCTACGCTAGCTCAGCAGCAGGGGTAGAGTGAATGGACTTGCAAATCTTCTATCTCACCCCCTAAAAGCTGCAGTCGTGAATGGCGCCCTAAAATCAAGTAAATTCCGCCAAAGGAGATAAATAGCCCCAAAGGCCCTGCATTCATAATATAAGTTCTAATCCGCCTGTATATAATATAACTCTGCTACCCTGTATATATATTGGGGAGAGAAATAGCCTTTGGGGCTATTTACGACTAAAGGAGAGAAATAGCCCCAAAGGCGTAGACTAATCCGCCTTACTATAATATAAGTTCCTCTGCTATGCAGAGTAGATAAATAGCCTTTGGGGCTATTTACGAAAGGAGATAAATAGCCCCTTTGGCGTAGACTAACTGTATATAATATAAGATAAGTACCTCTGCTACGCCTCTTTGAGTCGAAAATAGACCCTTTGGCTAAGGAGATAAATAGCCCCAAGAAGATAAATAGCCCCAAGAAGATAAATAGCCCCTTTGGCCCTACCTGTATATAATATAAGTTCTAATCAGCCTGTATATAATATAAGATAAGTACCTCTGCTACGCAGAGGCATATAAATAGCCAAAGGGGCTATTTACGACTAAGTAGACTAACTGTATATAATATAAGAGTTGTACCTCGGCTACGCAGAGGCATATAAATAGCCAAAGGGGCTATTTACGACTAAGTAGACTAACTGTATATAATATAAGAGTTGTACCTCTGCCACAACTTACTATATTTTTGGGGCATATAAATAGCCTTTGGGTCTATTTTCGACTCACAAAGAGGCATAGCAGAGGTCTTTCTATTTTAGTAAGATGGTTTATTCTACTTAGTCTACAATAGCCCCTTTGGCTAAGGAGATAAATAGCCCCAAGAAGTAAATAGCACCAAAGGCCCCCCATAACATTAAGTTAAGTTCTAATCTGCCTGTATATAATATAAAGACCTCAGCTATGCTGAGTAGAAGAAATAGCCTTTGGGGCTATTTACGACTAAGTAGACTAATCCTACTAAATATAAGATAAGTACCTCTGCCACAACTTACTATATTTTTGGGGCATATAAATAGCCTTTGGGTCTATTTTCGACTCAAAGAGGCATAGCAGAGGTACAACTCTTATATTATATACAGTTAGAACTTAACTTAATATTATGGTAAATTCGGATTAGTCGTAAATAGCCCCAAAGGCTATTTTTCTACTCAGCATAGCTGAGGTCTTTATATTATAGTAAGACGGATTAGTTTACGCCTTTGGGGCTATTTATCTCCTTGGGGCTATTTATCTTCTTGGGGCTATTTATCTCCTTGAGGCATATAAATAGCCAAAGGGGCTATTTACGACTAAGCCTAAAATCAATATAAAGGAGATATTCACCTAAAATCAATATAAAGAAATTTCCGAATTTACCTAAAATAAATAGAAAGGAGATATTTACCTAAAATAAATATAAATTCCGAAGGGCTATAATAATTTCATGAATGTTTAGCTTAGAGACTCTCATGCGTATGCGTTCCAGCTCTGAATAGCTCAGTTCTTTTTTCGTTCCAGCTCTGAATAGCTCAGTTGTTGGTCTTCCTGGTACAATTACTGTAGGGATGGTTGAACTCCATTCTATATGTAGGGGTGGTTGAACTAAATTGAATAGCGTTCCAGCTCTGAATAGCTCAGTTCTTTTTCTTCCTGGAAGAATTCCAGAAGGGGTTGAACTAGAGTAGGGTTTTCACTGAATTCTATATGAGTTCCAGCTCCCCGACCTTCCTTTACTCTTTTTCTTGCTTGGTCTTCCGAATATATAGTTCGGACATGAATCTTTCGATGATAGAGACTCAGACGTATAGTACCCTAGGGATCTCGCTTAACTCCTTTCCTTGGTTTGAGTGAGCATTTGCCAATTTTCTTTCTGTTTCAGTTAAGTGAGTGAAGATTTTCTTAAGATTCAGTTTGATTCCTTTGAGTTAGCATTTGATTAAGCACGGGTAGATCTTTCCCAATATATAGTAAGGGTTGAATGAGACCCGTAGATCTTTCTACGTTTTGAATACAGATTCAATAATCTATAAATGAAATTGACTCATTTTATAATTTGCCTCAGCAGCAACTGACTTAAAGAGATGTGAATTAGTGCGATTGGCTGAGTTATAAGTAGTTCCATTTTATGAAGTTTGATTCCTATTCCAGTGAGTTAGCGATTCAGTTTGATTCCGCATTTGATTCCCTTAAGTTTGATTCCAATGAGTTATAGTCGCCTTTCATTGCTTTGAGTTATGGTCTCAGAATTGGAGATGGTATTTTAATACAATACAAGATTCTGTTTCATGCTTTTGTGCGAACCTCTTTTGAGTTTAGCTTCAGATGATTCAGATGATAGAGACTCTCACGCGTTCCAGCTCAGAATAGCTTCTGAATTTGTTACAGTGTTACAGTAGAGTAGGGGTTGGGGTTGGGGTTGAACTGCGTTACAGTAGAGTAGGGGTTGGGGTTGGGGTTGAACTGCTGATTACTCGCCAATATATATACAGGGCCCTATGGATCTCTTATTGGTCTTCCAGCTCAGGTGGTCCTGCTCAGTTCTTTTTTCGTTCCTGCTTCTTGTGACGAACTCAATGAACCTCAAATATACCGTTAGGATGAGCTGAGCATAAAATGAGTTGAACTGAAGATTCTAGATCCTCTTCCGTACCCTAGGGATGAAAACGAGTTCTTCTCCCTATTCCTATTATATGCGCCACTCGTGATCCCCGACTAGGGGATAATGAAACATATGCGGAGAATGGTTAGAGAAAGACTTACTGGAGAGTGCCTATGAAAGAACAGCCGATGAAAGAACAAACCCATTGACGCTTCCAATCGAGCTACGAAAGATCTACCGGCTACCAGAACACTTCCTTTACATGGAAGACTTCCAATAGACTTGACATTAGAAGTTCATTACGATTCAAAACTACGAAAGATCTACGCCCTGAAGTGAAGGAGTACGATAAAGAAAAGAGAAAGAAGAGTTTAGCAATTGGATTTCATAGTCGCTTTCCCGTCATCTGCCCCGTCTGATAGTGATAGTCTGTACGGGAAAGTTCAAGTGAAACAAAAGTGCAAGTAGAGCGGAGAAAGTGAAACTCCCACTCGGCCCTTCTCTTTTGCCCTTGAGCGCTGGTGCCCCGATAGTGGAATAGTTCGAGTGGCATGTGTTAAGCATTCATACGAAAGTGAGAATTCCTTTTCTCTGATCTTACTGACGAAGAGTTAACTCATGAGCTTTCATTCCGGATCTTAGGCCCCGCGGCTTCACGGGACCGCTGCCCACGCTACTGGGCGGAGCTTTTTCGATCAACTGGAATGACAGAACACTGTCTTCTCGAATAATCTATGAATGATTCCATTCTATATACAATTCAATGAATCTCTTCCTATGAGAGGTTACTTACAACTTACTGGAGAGTGCCTATGCCTATGAGAGTTCCTATGAAGTAACAAACCCATCTTTGCTTTTAGCTACTCTTTCTCTACCGGAACACTTCTGTAACACTTCCTTTATATACGTAGAATAGCAGAATTTGACTTGCACATTTCTTTGTGCCCAGCCGGGCCTAATATAAAAGTAAATTCTTCGACCCTAAAATAAATATAAGTTGCTATAATTTCTTTATATTTATTTTAGGTAAATATCTCCTTTCTATTTATTTTAGGTAAATTCGGATTAGTCGTAAATACTTTGGCTATTTTTCTACTCAGCATAGCTGAGGCCTTTATATTATAGTAAGGCGGATTAGAACTTAAATTATTATGAATGTAGGGCCAAAGGGGCTATTTATCTCCTTTCGTAAATAGCCCCTTTGGCTATTTATATGCCTCTGCGTAGCAGAGGTACTTATCTTATATTATATACAGTTAGTCTACGCCTTTGGGGCTATTTCTCTCCTTTAGTCGTAAATAGCCCCTTTGGCTATTTATCTGCCCAATATATATACAGGGGTAGCAGAGGAACTTATATTATATACAGGCGGATTAGAACTTATATTATGAATGCAGGGCCTTTGGGGCTATTTATCTCCTTTGGCGTAAATTGCGTAGCAGAGGAGATAAATAGCCCCTTTGGGGCTATTTACGACTAATCCGATCGACTCTGCTACGCAATTTAACTCCTATGCTACGCAATTTACGCCAATATATAGTAAGGGCCGCCTTACTATAATATAAGTTCCTCTGCGTAGCAATTGTAGACTCTGTAATTTTACTAATTCTTTTTCTTTTTCTTCTTCAGAAGAGTACATAGAGTCCATAGTATTCTTCTTATACTCATTCAATAATAGAATAACCTGATCATTATACCTTTCTCTATCATATTTAGGTATGCTTTTAGCTTCTAGATCTAGAATAAATGCATTCATAAACTCATTGACGATATCACTATTACTATTACTATGATAGTAACGATTCTTGAAATAGTGACGATTCCGGATTCTGTTCAACTTAATCATATTACCCAATAAATAATATGAGGTATTCAAGGGGGAAATCCGCTTTACTAATTGACCAAACATATTGACGACACCGGAACAATGATAAATTCCAAACATCATATTGACGACACCGAAACAATGATAAATTCCAATTATGTGAGGCTTTTAGACCAGTTCGAGTAGCAGAGACGGATCCAGAGACGGAAACGGATGCAGAGACGGATTTTGATCTTCAATTTTAAATAGAAGTAGAGAAGAGACGTACCGTACAATTCCAGCTCCTCCTAGTAGTCTCTACCTATATTGCATTCGATAGCTGACCTCTCATTACTCTCTTGATCCATAGGCTCAAATCAAATGCCCTCACGAAGACACCATGAATCCAAAGAGCGACTTCGATCCCTCCTTTCTCCGCTATCCCCCCCCCCTTTCCCAGGCCCCCCCTTTCCCAGGTGAGGCGGCATCCTTTCTCGTAATAGAAGAGACAGAAAGCACTCTCCATCTTTCGCTCGTCTCGTAAGCACCATTATTCAAGAAGAAGATGGCATCCCTTCCCTTCGTTGGAGGAGTCTGAGTTCATACTAGCCATGAGTCCCGACTTGAAGACCTAATCATACTTATCCTCCGGTCAGAGCCATCAATCGAGGCTGGCACATGGGATCTTGATCCCGATCTAGAGGAAGGCACCCTCAGACCTATTCTCATAAGTCCGAGATATGGGGGAATCAAGGCAAGGATAAACCGATACACAAGACACCACACCAGCCGGGAAGCTTATATATATATTACTCACTGCATAGATTAGTGACAATGACAGCTAGGCTAGTAATCAAGCTTTCGTCACACCCGTGGAGTTTGAGAGGCGGAGTCAATAGAGAGCGAGGCATCCAGTTCCTGGGTATGGAAAGAATCAAGATCATACCAGTGCCAGCCATACGGGATCAACTTCTAGTATGGAGTTCTCAGTCTAGTTTGCCGCGCCTATTCTTTTCCTCTTTTCAGTGCCTTCACTCTCCAATCAGTAGAGTCCAGCGAGTTCGGTTTCGACCTTGAATCCTCTGCCCTAGCTTCACCAGTCCTCACTATAGATTCAATCTGATAACCTTAGAGGACTCTAAAGTATCGGAACGTCGGATAGCACACGCTGCCCTTCGTTCGGTTGAGCGCGTCGCCTCCTCTGCACACCTCTCTAGTCTAGCTCGATTTTTCGTCCCTCCTTGATCTCTTGGTTTGGCATGAAAGTGTGTATTTATCCGATCTGATGGTCATTTGATTCTTCCCTGGCTCCCTTAGCTGCTTAGCTCATGTGGCTCATCTTATTCTAAGAAGACAGACCTTGCCTTTTGTCCGCTTCTAAAGCGCATTTGCTAGTAGATCTCAAATGGTTGTGTCCGCGCAGGCTTGAGACTCTCTCTTCCGGCTGGATGGGTGCTCCTGGCGGGTCCGTCCCATTCACTTCGTTCCAATCAGTCCAGGCTTCTTTATAAGGAACGTCGCTAGGTTAGCAGAGCCCATACTCCATCTCTTTCTCACTTATCTGGGTTCAAGTGCAAGGTCCTAGGGCTCACTACACTAATAAAAGCTCACTATACGTCTTGTAAGAGAGAGGAAGGGAAGAAAGCGCATCAGTTTAGTCCAGTGGGGGCTCAAAGTCAGGCCTCAAAGGTTGACTCGTCCAGAAAGAGTAGTAGAATAATGAGTCTCCGAACTGTTAGGTGAGACTGAAGAAAGAATTAATGACTTTGCTATAATATAAGTTCCACGGATAATTTCCGCTATGCCCTGTCCCTGTGGTAAGCGCGTCAACAAGCTAGCCCCTTCCCGTCCCCATTCCTTTTATCCCTTCATTCGCGCATTTCCCATGAGCGCTTCGCCCCTTGAGTAGCCTTCCAATGAGCCGGCATTGCTCGCGTGGATTCGTCCCTCGGGTTCCAATCTGGTCCCAAGTAGAGTAGCCGAATCAAATATCTGATGATCAAAGACTGAACTCATTTGACTATTCAGTGCTTAGTCGTGAATGTCGTTAGCCATGAACTCTTTTGCTCCTGACGCTCCGTGCCTTTCACTTGAACTGAGGAGAGAATAGAAGAGAGAGAAGGAGATGTGATTCTCCATTAATAAGAATAATAATCAAGAGTGGGCGGAGCCATACTTCCCACCAATGTGCTGCCATCTTTGCTGGAGTTCGAACCCTTGATCAAGACGAAGCAATTGCACCTTTGATTCGCCAATCAAGATAGACATGGGTTAGATCGAGGACTACTTCTCACTTATCTCTTATAAGACACAGAATGAGCACAGCCCCTAAGAAAGACAGAAAGCCTCTTTGACCCATTCTATTCTGACTTTCCTTTCTCGAGATTTCTAATTGAAAAGAGTAAAGAATGAATGGCACCAATCCCAATTGAATAAATGGAAATAGGACCAATCACACTCAGCATGAATTGGCAGGGAGTGAATGGCCTCAGACATTATATTATAGACTCACAAAGGTCTGCGTTGAGGGCCTAATCTATCGCCAACTTCTTTCTATCGCCTATCGCCACTGAAGGGCCTATGCCGAGTCCCCTTGCGCTATCACGGATCGAACCCCCGCCTGACGAGCCCAGGCAGAGCTCCTATAGACGGACGGTAGTTCGTCTTGTCCCAGATCTAGAACTATGCTTTCTTTCGGGAGTTTCTATTTTCCACACCAAGGTGTGTAGCCTCACCTGCCTCCAAGGTGTGTACTCTTCTGCCTCCAAGGTGTGTAGCCTCTTCTGCCTCCAAGGTGTGTACTCTTCCTTTATAGGAAAGACGACTCGGAAAACCGATTCATTGCCGACCATTAGACGCAGCCGAGCTCCTATCCGATAATTATAATTATAGGCTTTTGCAAAGATTTCGCTTTGCTCAACTTTGCCACTCTAGGGCCAATCAATAGTCATATTTTCCTCAATTGTTCAAATGTAGCCACTGTTGTCTCTTTTCGGGTAGTCAGTCAAAGGGCTTCGTTCAACCAACTTCACTAGTCCTATCCTATCTAATAGGAAAAGTAGTTCTGCTCGGAGAGGAGTCTCATTTTGATCGAAAAGTTGGCTGACTCAGCAAGAAAAGTTGGGCCTAAAACCAGTTCAAATGAGAATAGTTGTGGAAAGTGATTGCAAAGATCGCACTGTCGTTTGACTTTGCCGGTGAGTGGGCGTCGTACGGTGAGGCGTTCAGGCTCATTGGTCTCGGGGTCGAGGTGCGAAGCGAAAAGCAAGAGCCTACCTAACTTCTTAGAATCAAAGGAAAGCAGCCGAGAAGTGGCACGCGGCAGAGAACCCGTCGTACTTAGACCCAGTAGGAGAGGCAGAGATCCCTGGTCGGGGAGTGGAGGATATTACCGTTAAGCTTCTACCAATAGTCGAGGTCGGGAGGGCCCAATAATATAGTTCAATTTCCTCTAAGTCTATTTCCTATCTCGCAGATTAGATATTGCGAGGAAAGACCAGCTCGGTGAGATGGGCTAAGGGCGATATAGTTGATGCGAGGGCTAGGCGTCCCAAGACAATTATAGAGATAGAGAGATAGAGATGAGGCGGACCGGTCCTTTCAGTCCCTGGCTGCGAGAGACGGGGTCAGACGCCAATAATACAGTTAAATTTCATCAAAGTTGACCATCATATAGATCGATCTCGAGTGCAAAATAGATACTAACAGAAGGGAAATCATAGGGAACTCGCATCTTGTCCTGGCATATGTGTCCCTAGTGAGTACTTGATCAGATGGAGTGTGCTGTGTTGCTGAACGCTGCTAAGAGTTAGATATTGTAGTGCCCCCTCTCTACAACCCCTTAACGGTACTATCTCTGATCCTTCGACCCGAGCATTATTGGGTTTCGTTACATCAGTTCAACACAGTCGGTTTGCCACTCAACTAAGGGGTCTTTTTAAGTTAAGTAAGAAGAGAAGCGAAGCGGTTAGCAATTTAAGGACTTCGCCCTGCGGGATTTCAACCCACGCTGCCTCCGCCTGAATCCCCCTTCTTTTCTTTCTAGATGGGATCCTCTATCCGTTAGGATATTACCGGTGATCTCCTCATAGCACATAAGTGGCCGAAATTCCCAAGCCGGTCTCCGTATGGCAAAGAAGTTGTCCGGATCATAGCACACCGGGTCCTTTTTGACTTTACATATGAGGCGACCTTATATTGAGCAATTAATGTTCTGGTCTTGGTTACACTTCTCCGTTGTTCACCTAGCGCATTCTCCACGTACGTCGGGTCGGTGCACAATATAAGTCATGCATAACTTTCAAGGACCTATGATATTATACAATAGAATGAATTTATGAGCCTGATAGCTGAAGCTAGAACGAACTTCTCATTGCTCGCGTGTGTTATTTCCCTAGTCTCTTTTGCCTCCCGATGAAAGAAACTCTTAATCTTAAGGTGCGGAGCCTCTGGATAGGAGCGCGTCTAACTCACTCGGACCTAAATTACGGTAAAGCGAGCCCACGTCGAGATGCAGCAACAGGTCGTGAATGGCTATTCAAAACTACGAAAGATCTATCTAATGGTATTTCCTAATATTAACTATAAAGCGAAAAAAGCAATAGTCAGAAGTGTGAGAAAGAGAAATGAACTCTCGCATTCGCTCTTGCCAAACAAAAAGTGAAAAGCAGCTAGCCGGCCTAACTAGTAGCCCTTCAAGAAAGAGGCTTCAGTCATCGGCGAATAAGGGCTTGACGTAGGTGCCTGGGACATGAGGGCACACTCTGCACACTCTAATAGGCTTAGTAGATCTTGCTCTAGGGTTAACTCAATTGCTTCCCATATCAGTCAACGAGAACACAGAACCGACGTTACAGCGCATTTTCGATTAGAAAAGTGAGGGTTTCCAAGCCCGACAATTCGATCAAATTCTTCTCCGGAAGACCCGCGGATATCGGTCAACGAGAACACAGAACCGACGTTACAGCGCGTTTTCGACTAAAAAAGTGAGGGTTTCCAAGCCCAAACAATTCGATCAAATTCGATGGCACAAAAATTGGACCAAAATTGGACTCAAATTTGAACAAAATTCGACAAATTTCGACTAAGAAAATTTTATATAGAAATTCCACTAAGAAAATTTGAACAAAATTCGACTAAGAAAATTTTATATAGAAATTGCCTAATAAAATTGGAAATTCCACTAATAAAATTTGAACTAAAATTGGACCAAAAAAACACCAAAAAAACATCAAAAAAACATAAAAAAATACGAAAAAATACATCATATAATAGGTCGTTGAAAATTCTGATCAGACTCGTCAAACTCGTGGTGCGAGCGGGCGTGCCGTGTGTGAAAAACTGTGAAAACAATTTGGCAATAAGCACGTCCGGGAGAGAGATGGCCACATCCAAGATCTGGATTTCTTTTGTAAACCAAACAAACCCGAATGGAACGCAACTCACTGGCGTTCAAAAAAGAACGCAACTAAAAGGGAGCCCCTTAAGACTTGGCTTAGGAACTAGGTGAGGGTACTGAACTATCTCAGAGAGAGTTTAGAGAGGGAAAGAGCTCTCTCAAAGATAGTTCTCTGGGGTTGAAATGGAGTTGACGAAATGAGGCTGCTCAGGGTCTCATCTAGCAACTAGCATGCCTGAGGAACATGCAACCATTAAGGGAATTCCGTATGCACGACACATCAGACTCTTGTCTGGTGTAAAAAGTCCGGCCCGATGGCCGGTGGGGAAAACAGAAAGCTTAGAAGCGAACGTTCCGACTTGAACCTATTGTAACAGGGAACACTGCTCCTAGAAAGAAATCCAAGAATTACCTATCTAAACGAGGAAGGAGCTTGCTCCGTATGACGGTTAGAAAGGAATTAGTCTTTCCAGGTCGAGGCGTAAACCGTTGTTAAGGCCTGATAAAGGATTGGATCTTATTTCTACTATTCGAAAGAATAGCTCCAGGGCCATACTGGTGTGGAGCACCCTGTTACAATAGCCCAGAAGTTAGGTATCTGGCAAGTAAAGTCAAAGACCTAAGAGATCCATAGTGTGGTGGAAAGGATTGAGCCCTGTTGGTAAATCCACCCTTGGTACTTCAAGTCAGAAACCGAACCACACTAAGTGCATCCCAAGAAGGATCAAGTTCCTCCAAACCAAAAAGGATGAAGTCCAGATTAAACAGAAGAAAAAAAGGATGAAATCCCGCACAACTGGAATGTCTAGGAAAGCAAAAAGACTTAGGGATCCTCTGGGATGTATGGCGCATGAAATGGGCGCCACCAACACTAAGCAACAATTGGTAACTCGTCGTGCAGAAAGAATTAACGTGCCCCAGCCAATAAGCCTAACGCCTTCGCGAAAAGTATACTACACTGGGGAAACAAGCTGTCACCACACCCGAAAGGGGGGTGGAGTAGAACAGAGTGGGTTGAAGCCCCGCAGGCCATGCGTCGGGAACTACCATGGTACTTAACAAAGAGACCTAAGTTGCGTTTGGGAGGGTGAGTTCCTGTTGAACTAAACTATCCAAACTTGCTCACAGCTAAAGCAAAGTGGTCACTAGTAAATCAAGAGGGGGACACCCCGATTTGAGAACGGATAAGAAAGGCTATTTAACCAATATCTACCCCAAAAGGGTTCCCTTTAGCGTCAAAACTTATCCGCCACATAAGAGCCAAGCCAAACGATGTGTACCACGAGTTAGATGGAGACGGCTAGATGAGCTTAAAGTAATACAGACTACCAGTTGAGGTATTCGACTCGTCAGGTGCGTGGACCATTGGCAAAAAAAGCTATAATGACGTCCTTAGAAGTACTCTAAAAGCATCTGAAGGGGTAGTTATGAACTAGCTCATACAGGGTTGAGAAGGGGTGTAACGGGAAATTCTCTCAACACTATACCCGGTCTAACAGAGCAAGATTTTTCGAAAGATAAAAGAAATGGATAGCGAAGCAACAAGGAAACACCTACCTGTCGAGTAGCCACTAGGGACACATACGCCAGGACATGATAGTCTCGCCCGGGACACCTAAAGGTCAACGAACATGGGACATCGAAAGGTCCAATGACCCTGAAAAGTCCCCATTCACATAAAGTCAATGACCCTGAAGGTCCCCAATAGGAAACCCCTAATAACCACGCATGGACAGGGCTAGTACTGCAAAAGGGTGCCCATATCCTCTGAACCAGCGTCCTCACTTCTAAGTGATAAAACTAGTGCACCAAAGACAGGACAGATCATCTGATCAGGACCACACACGGGCAACGATTGAATTCCCTTCCCAATTATTGCTAACTGAGACAGATGGCATAGGGCTCTGACAGTATAAAACCAATACTGGACATTGGGAATCATCCTGCAGGTACGGGACAAGCCATTTAGAGAGGACTTGCAGGACAAGCCGAAATGCACTCCCAAGTGCTGCATTGGTATGTGCATGGGAGTTTACGTAGATAGAGCTTCCTCAGACTAATACTTGAGTAGTCGTGAATGGACTATAATACTACTATAATAAGCCCGACTTTAAATCCCATTCACTCTTCCCATTCCCTCTCCCAAAGCCCGCTCGAGACTTCAGCTCTCCTGTTGAATCTCTTAAGTGTGCGGATTCCCAATAGGGGGAGGAGAGGTACGAGTCCCCTTAGGACTTGCTAATATTATAAGTTCAAAACTACGAAAGATCTACTCCTTACTAACAATTAAGTTAAGTTGCTCACTGCTTATATATCTTCTCCTTGTCTCCTTGTCCCCTTTGGGTCCCCTTTATACTCCTTGCCTCTTGCTCTTGCTACTTGGCTTCCTCGTCTGATTTGGGTCCCCTTTCCTTTTGAGTCGACCAACATAACCTAGTAAAGCCGATGTCTACCTTTTTATGTTATATATCCAAGCGTATCCAAACTGTTTTTTGTTATATAATAAGAGTGGCAATTAAGGTTGGACTTGTGGGAGTTGCTAAACTAACGCAAGCATCCATTATGCCCCTCGTAGAGATAGATCCAGCTATTCATGGAGCGTGAGTTGAGATCGCTGTGGCTCAAGGGTAGTTGGGTCGAACGCGAGGCTAAGGTCGAACGCGAGGTTGCTCTACGAGAATTTGGATATTCGTAGACTTACGTAGGTATGTGTAAAGATGGATCACTACGTATAACAGGTTTAGAATGGGACGACTTTGCCGCCGGCGATAAAGGGCACACCGCCATACATGACCACTAGGAATTTATTAGTACGAGGGTCCCTCCTGCTACCTCCATCCTTGGGGGGTATGGGGGAATGTTACTTGAGAGCCTTCCACGGATAGACTGGTATCAGTAATCCGATGGGTTCCAACGAGACGGGGTTCGGAGGGACAAGACAAATATATCTTGCAGCTAAAGCAAGAGTCGGGCAAGAGTCAGATAAGAGTCTGAACTCAACCCTCTCGCAAAACTGACTATATATAAGTAGTAAGGTCGAGCTATTCCTAAATCTCGATAGCGACCATACCCTTCCATGAACTGACTCTAACTATAATTTATCTCCTTATTATTAGATTAGTTAAATTGCTGAGGAAAGAACTCTACGACTTGAACTCTACTCCTTACTACAGCTAACTTATTACTACTGACTTTACTATAGTTAAGTGAAGTTGCTTAAATATAGGAGAGTAAGTGAGTAGCTTACGAATATCTGAATGAAGGAGGCCTATCTTACGATGCCCTTAAGTTCGAGCCCTCAACTACTATAGCATATCTATCGATACTAATATTAAAGTTAAGGTCGAGCCTATCTTACTCTTCTTTCTAAACTACTATAATTAAGGCCCTCTCGCATTCGCTCGAGCATATCCTAATTTAATCAATAAGTCGCCCCTCTCCCTTGACTTGACTTTAGATTTAGAGCGAGCGCATCTTATTAAATTATTAAGTTACCTCTCCCTTACTCTAATTTAAGTTAAGCTCTCAAACGTCGTTAACACTCGTCCCTCAGCAAGTTAATAACTTACGTGTTCTAATATTGGGAAATATTAGAGTCTTCTAATATTTAGAAATAGCTTGTGCACTTACTTAAATATTATATAAATTCATACTCACTACTACTATAGTATAGTACAAGTCTGTAGTCTAACTTCTAATATTAGGGCCGCTCTTATAATAAGTCTAAGTGAACTTACTTAATTATAATATTAGTTGAATACTACGAATACTACGAATACTACGAATACTACTCTATAGTAAGTAGTCTAACTTCTAATATAAGGAGTATAAAATCAATATTCAAATATTATAATATTTATTTCATTCAGATATTCCTAACTTATTTGATTATAGTTGGGGAATATTGAATGTTAGACTAACTTATTTGATTATAGTAGGGGCCATTTATACGACTATATGCCCATTCACGACTGCCAATCAGACTATAGTAGTTAGACTGCAGCTGAAATGCGATAGCGAGAGGTTGGCATTGGCCGGAATGCACATTTTGTGAGAGTTATCATTATATAATGAAGATATTCAATAGTAGCAAAATCAGTGCATGAATGTAAGTATGTGTGTGTTGTTGTCTCTTTCGCATCTCACTTAAGGTATTATGAATCTTTCTGGTCTTGCTACTGAAACTACTTGCGGATCAAAGAGGGCTTACTGACTACTGAAAGTTGACACGATGGGAGCCGACTTCACGAATAACTCCTAGTATGGTGCTCTGGAAGGCGAGTCTCCTTCTTAAGCTCTCTGGGAAATGAGTGCGACTCCAACTTGTAAATGGGATATGCCGACCCCATAGCTGAGTGTCCACAGCCCATATCTGCCCTCGAGAGGTGCTATATAAGAGCATAAAGACCACATAGAGCCCCGCTAGCCTCGAGGTCTTGGTGATTCAGGAGAAGGAGAGGCTCAGACTGACCTGCAGAGATGCCTAGATTGACGGAAGATTCTGGCTCACGGCGGGAACGGAACTAGCTAAAGTCAGATCTGGGACCTTTGCATTCTCTCTTCTCTATAGTTCAGGTGCTGGCGAAGAATCAGACCTCGAAGCAGCTGTTGAGCTAAGGCCTATAGTGTCGCATTGGCTCCTGTCTGATGGATTGGGCGTCCCTCTCTTTATTTTATATAAATACAAAATGGGAATCTTACTTAAAGATAAAGAGTCACGCACTCTACCTAAGTTTTCTTATTCACCTCACCTCCATTAATAGAGCCCGGCTCTTGATTCAAATGTCGAAGCGCCTCTTGCTTGAGGCTCGGATCTCATAGCTTTCAGTATAGCCTCCTAGTAAAGGCTTGATCCCGGCTTTCTTAGGTACCTCTCCGGTCCCGGATCCAATATTAGCCTCGCGGCTCACTCTTTTCATTACTCACTGGAAGTGGAAGCGGTCTCGAGAAAAAGACTCAAAGCAGGCATGAGCAAGTCCAGGTAGCTTACTACCTTTTGAGTAAGGAGCGGCAGCCGGCAGAGCAAAGCATTTTAACCCGTTCCGCCTTTCTATCACTTTTGAACTCAGAACCAGTTCTTTCTCTTGCCCATGTGAGGTTCGCTTCCCAGACTTGATTCTTTAAATGAGTGATAAGAAATAGATTGAAACAAAAGATTGAATACATCCGAGACTTCTGATGGATTATCCTTTAGTTATGTCGTAATCGTGAACATATGATTCCCTGATCCTGGTGCTCTGAGTCCATTCTCCCGGATCCTGCTCTACCGCTCCGTGGGGTTGTAACCATGCGATCGTAACTATCTCTAATAATGCTTTGCTTACACCAATTCTCATCTCCACTTTTTAGGAACTTAACTTGTGAATGGCAAAAGACAGGAATTCTCTAGTTGGGGCTTGAACTAGCGGGAAGAAGAGAATGAGAAGACCGCCTTCAACAAAGAGTGGTCCTTGATCGATCACAGAGTCTCTCCGGTGGGTGGCCGGACCTGCTAGAGAACAAGAGACTGAGTTCCGATCACGTCTCATTCGACTCGCCCTCATATTGGACCGTGGTTTTTGGCCATGCTTCCACACCCGACTAGTGAGCTAAAGAGATCAGACGTCCCATCAAGCAATCAAGAACAGATCAGATCAGACAAAAAGTCAGAGTGATATCAGATCAAGAGTGATAGAGAGAACCTTTACTCCAAAGAGCTCAAGCTCATATAAAAAAGAGGGATCTCCCTCGTCATGGTTGATTATCTCCCTAGCTTCCTCTAGTATGCCTCTCCTTTTCGCCCAGTGGTACTAATCGCCATTCCAACTTCGCTTTCGTCCCTCCTTACTTGTATTGTAGTTCTAAGGCACTTCTCCACACTCTTTCACGGCCCTCTATCATTCATTTATCCATTCCGTAATTGCTTAGTGCCCAACATCTCGCTGGACCGGACTCTTCTTGTGGGAGATTGATAAATGCCATGGCTTGACTTGTCCAAGCGAATCTACCTTGTTTGCTTGCTCTCAGCCTCTGTGGGGTCCAGACACATGCGATATCTTAGCCTCTTGTTGTTGCGCTTAGCCACCAGGTTCTCCCAATAATCCCCCCTCCGGGGGGTCACCTCTTCTAATCGAACCGGCCTAAGGACACCTTCGCCAATTTCAATTGATCAGACCTCCGCCAATTGATCAGAAATGGAGAGAAATTCCAGAACAGCGGAGTCCGAGTTGCGAGAAAGAGATCTCGAGTAAGAAGCTCTCTCTCAATATATAGAAATATTAAAATCACTCTCGGATCGAACCAATGCAATAAACTTAGCTGACACTTCCCCTCATGGAATATGCCCAGAACACATCAACCTGGATCTAACATTTCTTCTTATCCACCTCTAGCAGCTCAGAAATGAGGATAACGAACTCACAACCCATTCCTTTCCCATTACAATAAGGGGTTTTTGGGGGATCTCAGTTGGGGGTCTAGTCTACCTATTGAAGGATCAAACTATCCACCAGTTGAGAGATCAGACCTTTGACTCTACTCTACGAAGTGGATTATAGACTCTATCTATGGGATCTACCGTTGACGGGCCCTGCCTAGTCTCAAGAATCCCTAGTCCGACTTGAAACCGTGTCATTCCATTCGCCCCTCTTCACGTCCATGCAACTTCTCTCTACTCGCTTCCCCCTCCCGAGAGCTTGGATCCCCCCAGATAGCAGATCTCCCTCCTTTGTCTACTACAACGTCCAGTCCAACGTTGGCTTGTGTTAACTAGACTTTCGTGCGGCTCAATAAGTTCCGTAGCAGACTTCCCTTCCACTCTCATCTCCGGGCCCCTTCTTTCTGTCTATCGAAGTGGGTAGTGTAGCTTGCCCTTATTTCGGTCTATCTGGTTCGCCCTGTTCTCACTAAGCACATCCTAAGTTAACTTAAGAATCACATGCCTCCCTCTTGCCCAAGCCCTCACAACAATGAGCCATACATATAAGTTCTTCTCCGATTCGTCTGTCTTCTTCCCCAATCCGTCCACAACACAACTATAGGAGAAAGAGAGAGAGGCTCCTCAACACCAAAAACCACGGTCCAATATTAGGATAAAAGAGATTGGGCCCAAGACCCACAGCGATATAGAAAAAGGATCACAATCGTCCGCTCTCGACCACTAGGCACTCTTAGACACTAGTCTCATTGGTAGTTTTCAAGCCTACACATACTGAACTAGACGAATAGGTAATTCTCGCCAACTTTCACCCTCATGTGAAAACTTCTCTAGTCAAAGAAACTACTCTAAGCTCTCGACTAATTGAGACCTTCTTAGGAACTACTATAGTTTTCGACTCTAACGCCTACTTTCCTTCTTAGAAACTACTCTAAGTTCTCGCCCAGTTTATTATAGCCACTTAGGAACTATTCCAAGTTTTCGACTAATTGTTGACCTTCTGAGAACTCTTCTAATCTTCAGCTCGCACCCACTGCCCCATTTCTAGTATTCGCTAGGGTCACTAAGAAAAAACTCATAGGATTCACGGACGTTGGTAGATACAAGTCACTAAGCAGATTCCCGGACACATGGAGCATAAAAAGGCTCATCTGATCGAATGTCGTCTCGACTTCGCTTCGCTCCTCTACTCACACAAGCCCATACAAGCCAATAGAAAGAACAAGAGGTTCACACCGGACCCCTACTGAATGAAGGCCTACCTCATGCGCACGCACCATCTGATCAGAGACAAAAGGAAAAGACCAGCTAGAGAGGCTTGGTCACACTAGCAACGCATTGAATCATGCCTCCTCACACAGCGCATTGAATCACACACGCCTCGTCACAGAATCTAATAAGATGCCACCAAATCATCAAAGATTGCTTCTCACTCTAATATAAAGAGCACGGATTGAAGTCTTCCTTACCTTCCTTCTTTCTCTTAACTCATCAGGGCTCCATGCTCGCTTATTCTTTCTCTTCGCCTCATCAGAGGGCCATGCTCGTCGTCTCTTCCACCACATCTATGAAAGCCTTGCTTATTTTATTCCTCTCTTCCTACACACCTCATGAGAGCTCCCCTTTATCCTCCTCTGTGACACACACCTATCGAAGTAGCTATCAAGATCTTCCTAGGCGTCGAAGTAGACATCAAGATCTGCTTGCTCCCTTATTCGAGGTTCCCATGGAATGAAAATCAGCTATTTCGAGGTTCCTATGAGGATGCGCTCCGTTCCCAAAAAAGAAGAAGCCCTCCCTTGCGCCCATCTAGTATGAACTCCTTACCCTTACTCTAGTAAGCATAGATGTCCTTGCCTTAGTTCGCATAGAAAGTCCTAGCCTTTCTCTAGTTCGCGTGGAAACTTCTTCTCCACATCACTGTCCCAACCATATCTTGGGCCCAGCTGCATGAAGGTGGCAGTCGTTCGCTTGTTTCTCTCCCCCTCACCCTACCGAGATAGCAAGCGAGATCCACATGTCCACTAGCCGGTCCACTAGCTAGAGACTAATTTGCCCTCCTTAGAGACTAGATAAACCCACGGAAAGACACTTGAAAATGAATGATCGCATGCTTTGAGACGAATGAATTCAAGCCCCTGTATATATATTTGGCGATCGGGGAATAAGTCTCTGATCTGAAAGAGTACCTCACGACGGGGTCCCCTCTCCGCGAACAAAGAATGAGCAGTGCCGTTCCTCCACTCCATAGTCAAACCCACCCTACTCAGATTCAGATCCTTCACACAGAGCCACCGGTTTAATAGGAATGGAAGCATCCATAAAGAATTGGAAAGAAAGAACGCTAACTCCCAACACGCCCACTGCCCTTGTTGAGACTATCCGCCCTTCTAGAGCCCATAGAGAATTCCCTCCCTTTACCTGGGACAGCCGATCCCCCACCTGTAGTTGTTAGCAACTAGCCTAGCCTCGGACACCTCCTTCATAGACTTCTTGGGACAGAAAGAAAAGACATGCCGAGACCTCTCGCTCTCAGGTATAGGCCTGCTGAATTCCTCACTTGGGCCCTGAAGGCTTGCGAACGACAAATGGACCCCCGCTTCTCCTTCATCCTCCAGCCCTAGCTTCCCCTTCAAACCAGGCTTGACTACGTACGCTATTGGATTGGTTCTCTTACCCATAAGGTTTGAGAGTTTCTCGAAACGACTACCTTCGGTCCGCAACTACCAGAACTCGGTCTGACTAGAAGTGTAGCAAGTCAGCACCTTTACTCATTCGGCGCCATTGAGTAGTGCTGCGCGAATATCACTGGCTCATACTACAGATCGACCTCACTTGGGCCCTGCAATGCTAAGGATCTGTCCAATGAAGACGACGGCAAACCTATCAAACGGAGAAGGCATGTCCAGAGCCCATCATCTATCTAGCCTAGGGTCACCATCGCATTTATCTAACTAGCCTTCTCGCTAACACAAGACAAGAAGAGGAAAGAGACAAGAGGAGGAAGGACTCCTACATTCCCATGACGACCTATGCACACCCACATACCGCACACTGATGAGATCAGACCCCTTAACCACATGGCAGATCCGTACCACACACCGATGAGATCAGACTAACCATTAAAGAGAGAGAAAAGCAGAGATGTAAGGTCGGCAGCAGAAAGCATTCCACAATAGGTACACTAGAATAAAGCATTCCACACTAGCAGCGAAGTAAGCATTCGACAAAGAATAGCAGCAGGGAAGCCTTTCCTTGACCGAAAGGGTTGCTGTAAAGAATAGCGTAAAGAACCTCCCAACCAACTCCCGTTGGTCGTTCTGCTGGTCTAAATCAAGATCGTCACGAACGAGTGCAGCGACGTAGAGTCAAGTTCGCTCCTCAACGGGACCCTACTCTTCATAGCCTGGACTGTTGCCTGTATTCTTAAGCCAGACCTCTTGATCAAAGTCAATCCAAGTCCCGCCCTATCCACATTTGTTGGCATGTCCCTGCTCTGCGTCACTGTCGTTCGCTCCTAAGCTGTGCGGAAGTGAGACTGGAATCGAATCTAGCCACATGGCTTCGATGACATTGAAAAGAGAAATGATTGTGTGAGAAAGACAGAGAGAAAGAGTAATAACTTATCGTAGACGACTATTCTATTGATTGAGAATTGAGAGACTTGAGACTTCTCCGATAACTTCTATATTGATTGTCTCTCCTTAGCTAGAATGCCTCTTGTCCGCCGACTACCTGCGGCGCATTGCATCGGTCTTTCTTCTTCCCCTTCCCTTCTCCCACACCGCCCGGATCCACGAGGTGCCCTTGAACCAAGAGAGAAAATTAGCACGCCTCCCTAGCACCTTCCCTGATGAGACCGAGCACACACCGTTGATCCCTTCGATAGAGAGTTGGGACACTATCTCCTCAATAACTTTTATGCTCTAGTAGTGCCCTAGCCCACTGTCTTCGGCCTGATAAAGCGTGCCAAAGCTGGGCCTCATGATTAGAACTACGCGTGCTAAAGCTCTCTCCTCCTTATCCCAGGTGGACACCTGCTTCGACATGACGATCGTTCGACCCACTCGACTTACCACCGCAGCATTAATTTGTGAACGCGATATGAAAAGTATTGGACCGGGATCTTCTTTCTTCCCCGGCCCATGTCGAGTGATAGAGATTGACCCCTTCCCTCGCAGCTCCTTCATTCGGTGCTGTGTTGCGGATTCGATCTAGCGCTCCCGACTGACTGACTACTGGAATGGCATCCACGACTGCAGCTAGAATCGTACCCGGTGCCCAATCTAATGTCTGGAAGCGCGAGTAAGATATTGATTGTAGTTGTCCTTCGCCCATTACTTTAAATTGACTAACGGGCGTTCGAACACACACACACTCTTTTAGCTCTAGAATAAGAATTGGCCTCCCGTGTCTGGTCTAGGTACTCCGTCCCACCAATCTAATCTCAACTCATGCCAGCAAGCCAGGGTCTGAAAGAGGCGGTGATCAGACCAAAGATGTCAAGCGAGGGCGAAGCGAGAGCTAAATAGGGGAGGGTGAGAGGAGAGGCCTCAGGAATAGGTCCCAATCCCACTACGCGGTGTCCGGATCAGGCCTACCACTAAGGCCAGCGAATCCCTGGCAAGAGAGCTCACTGGGCCGGGGGACTAGGGCGAAGATGCAGAGCGACTAAAGGAGACTCTTAATGTAGTTCAACTAAGGTATCTGGCTAAGGTTAAATAAGGAAAGAGGAGCGGGCTAGTACTTTTCTGGCTCTTGTACGGTTGTACAGTGAAGTAGGGAGACTATAAGTGCTAGTAATTAGAAAGCAAGCAAGATTCTGAATTTATATTGATTTTAGGGATCTTTTAGGTAAATTCGGAAATTTCTTTATGAGGGCTACAAGTCATGGTCAGAACTCAGTCCACTCATTCCAAGCACAGGTATGATTAGTGTCCTAACAAAGACTGGAGGCCTCGAAGACCAGCTCATCCCATATCTACGTAGCTGCCTAGACCGGATGGGACTTCGCTCCTGAATTCGACTCAAGTGAACCGGTCAGCTAATTCATATCAAGTCCTCTATTGTATATAGAAAGATAGAGCATCGAGGAAGACGCGTAGAGTGAAGCGGTCGAAGCATGGGACGAGCAAGAGAGTAGAGTGAGTAGAAGAATTCAGTCCCTACTGGTCCGATCGAAGAAGCAAGTCCGAACGGGTTCAAGGTAAGGGCTGACTCGTCATGCGCATCAACTAAAGGCGCCGGAAGAGCTCACTACTGATTCACACTATTCTTTTCATGCGCAAGTGAGGGCAGAACGAAGGAGCAAGTGAAACGACGCAGACCATTGCTTGCCACGGGAGCGACATATTGACATGCCCCGGGAGCGACATCAGAAAACAAGTTAGGCACCGAACGAAGAGTAGCTAAGTGAGATCGCCAACGGACCCGTAGTCGTTCGCATACGAGAGAGAGAAAGCAATCCTTGGACGGGAAGAGGGGAGAACAACTATGAAGTGCTTTATTTAGACCCAGCAGGAGAACCGAACTAAAGTCACAACTCCTCTGATTCAAGTAACCGTCCCAAGCCAAGTTTGGATAAGTGAACAAGCAAAGCAAGCAGTAGGCAAGATCAACTAAGATGGGTGTTCTGGGGAGGGGCTACAAGTGATGTACCGTACCGATGAGCTCAAGCCTACTATTAAGTTCTAAGAACTGATGTGGAAACTGGATCAGCGGGTTCATTAGCTGATTGAGTTCTTCAGGACTTCTTGCTTCTTTAAGGAGTGGAGTAGAGAAGGCGGACTAGGAGGAGGCCTGGGAGCCACGCATAAGCAGCAGAAAGGTGCCCGAGCAAGATAGACGCAGAGTGCCAATCTGAGAAAGCCTTTTATAATCCAATCTGGTGGGAAGGGGGTAGGGTGATGAGGTCCACCAATCCTGAATTAAGTGGATGAGCATCTGCTGGCGGAAAGGCTATTTCATATTCTTTGGTGCGGGGAAGGTCGTCCTAGGAATCATAATAGTTGTTTATGGAAGTTGGGCTAATAAGCATCAGTTCTCGTAAGTCGATGAAAGCTGTCTGTCCAATCAATCCTCTCTCTTCTCTGTCCAAACTGTCCCGAACTATGCGTCCTAGCCCTATACTGAACGAGAAGTTCTTGGATCTCCAGTAAGAAGGAATGAATGGGCCTGCTATATGGGAAAGAAAAGGAGATTTATTATAGCCCTTCGGAATTTCTATTTATTTTAGGTAAATATCTCCTTTATATTTATTTTAGGTAAATTCGGATTAGTCGTAAATAGCCCCTTTGGCTAAGGAGATAAATAGCCCCGAGAAGATAAATAGCCCCAAAGGCGTAGACTAATCTGCCTGTATATAATATAAAGACCTCAGCTATGCTGAGTAGAAGAAATAGCCTTTGGGGCTATTTACGACTAAGTAGAATAAACCATCTTACTAAAATAGAAATATCTCTGCTATGCCTCTTTGTGAGTCGAAAATAGACCCAAAGGCTAAGGAGATAAATAGCCCCAAAGGCGTAGAATAAACCATCTTACTAAAAAGGAAATACCTCTGCTATGCAGAGAAGATAAATAGCCTTTGGGTCTATTTTCGACTCTAAGGAGGCGTGGCAGAGGTACAACTCTTATATTATATACAGTTAGTCTACTTAGTCGTAAATAGCCCCTTTGGCTATTTATATGCCTCTGCGTAGCCGAGGTACAACTCTTATATTATATACAGTTAGTCTACGCCAAAGGGGCTATTTATCTTCTTGGGGCTATTTATCTCCTTAGCCAAAGGGTCTATTTTCGACTCAAAAAGTGCATAGCTGAGGCCTTTATATTATATACAGGCGGATTAGAACTTAAATTATTATGAATGTAGGGCCAAAGGGGCTATTTATCTCCTTTCGTAAATACTTTGGCTATTTATATGCCTCTGCGTAGCAGAGGTACTTATCTTATATTATATACAGTTAGTCTACGCCTTTGGGGCTATTTCTCTCCTTTAGTCGTAAATAGCCCCAAAGGCTATTTCTCTACCCAATATATATACAGGGGGTAGCAGAGTTATATTATATACAGGCGGATTAGAACTTATATTATGAATGCAGGGCCTTTGGGGCTATTTATCTCCTTTCGTAAATAGCCCCTTTGGCTATTTCTCTGCCCAATATATATACAGGGGGTAGCAGAGTTATATTATATACAGGCGGATTAGAACTTATATTATGAATGCAGGTAGGGTGGATTAGTCTACTTAAGGCTTAGTCGTAAATAGCCCCTTTGGCTATTTATATGCCTCTGCGTAGCAGAGGTACAACTCTTATATTATATACAGTTAGTCTACGCCTTTGGGGCTATTTATCTTCTCGGGGCTATTTATCTCCTTTACTATATTTTTGGCTACCTATTTAGGAGGCTAGAAACCAGATTCGAGAGAAGACGAGTTGTCTTTACTCTCCGTTTTGGTAACTACAGCTCATGGCTAACTTAGATGTTCTTATATCTAAGAAGAAGTGCTTGATATCTAAAACAGGTTGTTTTTTTATTTGCTAAACGCCGTAATGGCACCCCTATCACTTAAAGCTTGAGTCCCGTCTCAATGCGTATAATAGCTGCATTGGTTAATTCTAGATTTCATATCCTGTGCTTAAACGGGTAAGTGAGTTTATGAATATTCAATTTAGTCTCACCTATCGTCTAAGATAAGAGGATCAAGTTATAGAGGGTGCTCCATGTGCCCCTCCACGTTTTAGTTGGAAACGCCACATGTTGGTGATGTTCTTACCAAAGGAAAGGTCCCCTACCGGGCGTATGATTACCGAGGGGGCGCTGTCAAGCATCAGCGTCTTCGACCGCTCGAGCCAACTTCTCCGGCGAGGACACTCGAAAGAACGATGTCCCGTTTCCATACACTTAAAACACCTTCCTTCTCCCTGTCCTTAGCCCCCCTCTCTTAATCTGGCCCCTGCCCCTCTGGAGGTGCACACCCGTTTAGGAACATATGCAAAGGCCCTTAGTGGGTAAAGAGAGAAGTCAATGGATAACTATAAAATCCAATGACTTGGATTTGTTCGTACCATTCTGTCATCGATCACTGCTGGGTCGGTTGGTTTTTTCACCCAAAAGCATCGAGAAAGGCCCATCATACTAGAGTATATGATATATATGAAATGATCCGCGGTCTCATTTATGTTATGCCCTGCATCGTGTTCGTGTGTTTATTGAGCTTTCTTCACTTCAGTGCCATGCGTTTTGCTTCGCTTTATAGAAGAGAAAGACCGTTGTCCCTGCTTTCCTTCTTTCTTTCAGGCCTGGCTTGCTTGGCCGGATTGCTTTGATCTCTTGAAAGGTTTGCTCCTTGGCTTGATTGCTTACTCTTTGCTTTCCTCATATAGATATAGGCTGTTCCCACGTCTGAAACTGCTTGGCTTGCTTAGGAATCTCCATCCCTAGGTCGTTTACTGCATAAATTCCGCCTGTATATAATATAAGTTCTAGACTATATTAAGTTCGGGCCATTCACTCTACAGCAACAGGTCGTCAATGGTGAAATATATAGTAAGGTGACATAATTACTTACTAGGTTTTTGGGCCTAACTTTAAAACGAGCTATCTAAAGAGGCCCTTATAGTCGGCCCTTGCCTTTAATATATCCGTATTCCGGTCTAAGTCCTTTCCAGCTCGCTCCGCACCTTGCTCTTCTATTACAGACTTTCTGTGCTTTTCGGCCCTTACTATATATTTGATCGACGAAAAGTTCGATTAAATTTATCAACTAATACCCCACACCCCTTCTTCCCATGTGGTTCTCGGGACCGGACTCCTTTCAACTATCTGCCATCCTTTCACTCCATCTTATGGACCTACATGGCACGCACTTCTTCGTCAATGGTAGACATGGGACTGCTGAGGACTACCTTCTGGCGAGGTGGATCGTACTGCTTTCTTTCGTTGTATTAGTGATGGGATTGTCCCTCTGGCTGGGATAGCAACTGCGCTCCGCACCTTTTCGGTTCTTCCATGTGTTATTTCTCGAGAGCTCTTTTTCACAGCTGTAGGTCTTGTGTAAACTTTCCCTTGCCTCGGCCCTTACTATATATTTGCGGCCTCCAACGCTAGAGGCTAGGCAGAACACTCTCAGAGAAGGACAACTACTGAGCTTCAATTCGAAGCTAACTAAGGCACAGGCCCAGCTAGGATAATTTCTTTAACAAAAAGCAGAGTTCGCCTGAGAGGTATGAATGAATACTAGTAGGTGAGACCCGGTCCACATCCTATCTTTATAGATAAGATAGGCTCAAACGACAAGACAGCACCTGAATCAAGCACTGAGTCTGAGGGGCATGTCATTCTATAAGCCAGGTAGCAGGTCACTCAATAGATGAGCTGGTCAGGTGCCGCTCACAAGCGATTCCCAATTCAAAGACTGACCAGGCTCCTTTATCCTTTTTCAAGAGCTCTGAGAGCCCAGCCGCCTAGGAGAAGACTCTCTTTGGTACCTAATCGAATCTCACTCAAGAGCAAGGGTTGAAGGAGATTCAGTCCAGCGAGAGCTCTTCCGAAGGCTGGGCATCGCCTCCAACAGTTCCTTATGCTATCTCGAGTATGATAAGGAGGCACTTAGAAGAGTGTCAATTGCATTATCGACTTTCTCTAGCTCTTAAGCTTAAGATGGGAGTGTAGCGGTCAGAGTAGCGAGTAGAATAGAATCTAACTTAGAGGCAAAAAGTGGTAAGTGATTTGATTGGCTTACGACCTCCAGTACTTCATATACATTAGAAGGGCCGGGAAAGGATGATACTAAAAATAAGCTATTTTGGGGGGCAGGTTAGAGACCTTTCTTGCACCCGCTCTCCGCGGAATGGGAGTTTATTATAAGTAAGATGATACTCGGACTCACCCGCCCGCCTTTGTGATTGATGTTGAAGATGTAGTTTCCGGGCCTAAAATAAATATAAATTGGTAAGATTCTGGTAATGTTTCTCCCTTGTCTCATCCCGCACCCCTAGATCGAGCACGAAGAACTTTATATAGGAGCGAATGATAATGACGCGCTGCCCTGATCTGATCTCTTTTCAGTTGGCCCTTTCGCATTCCCCATTCGGATACTTTGAATCGTCTCTTGCGTATTCCCTTTTAGGAGCGGACGGGGTGAAGCAGAGAGTTGAGGCCTTCGGAAACTTATTCAATTCAATTCTTCCGCCCTCATTAAAGACCCTTATCTCTTCTTCAATCAAAGAATCTCGTACGTACCCGGACACATCAAAGAAATAGCAGTTGCTCGAGCTGGAGTCAGGCCGATAATCCATGGGAAGCAGTCTCGCCGCTATCTCTGTCCGGAGCTTCAACTGATTCAGGTGATTGAGAAGGAGCACGTCGCTTCGCAGGAAACTGACTTTTATATTAGGCCCAAAAATAGAAGCCAATATATATACAGGGGGATTAGTCTACTTCAACCCTGTATATATATTGGGAAAGATCTGCCCTTTATATATTCAGTCGAAATATGCCTATCTTTTATACAATTTATATTTATTTTAGGCGCACGTGTGCTCGAGCCTATCGGGATACCCTTGTTCATTTTGATAAATTCTTGCATGCATCTCTGAGGAGAGTGGCACGGCATCATCCCAGAAGCGAATCCGCTTACCATTACCCAACCAAAGTCTAGCCCAACCTGATTCAAGTCTCTCTGTACCAAAGAAGACCTTTGAATTCAGATGCAGGATATCTAAGGGGTTGGGTTGGCCAATCCATTTTCTTTTAGCCATTGGAAAGGTACTTAGCAGCCAAAGATGAGGAATACGAATAGCTCTTTATCATCGATTGATTGGCAGATTCGTAGCGAGGTAGGGTGAGGGTGAAGGCTGCTTTCTCGGATCGAGTTGAAGAAGGGCGAATAGAAAGAAATCCCGATCCGGTGGGAACCCTCGTCGACGATACACGGATATATTCTCCCACCCGCACCCGCTGATGGAACGATTCCTTCCTCTGTGACCTGAACCTATAGATGTTGGATCTAAAGCAGAATTTATATTTATTTTAGGGGTCACATCTCCTATTCCTTTCCTGCTCGCCTAACCTTTTATGGATTGCCTATCTCCATCTATTCGCGTACTGCCATATAAAAATGGATCACAGGCTTCTTCTAAGAACCAACGATCAATCTTCCTACTTTATTCTTTGCTGCACACGAATCACGGAGTCTGCTTCCACAGTTGCTTGAGCGACAACCACGTCCCAACCTTCTTGTTGGTGCCAACGATGACTAGTTAACCGACTCCTGGTCGACATGAGGTAAAGTGGACGAGAAGAGCGAGTCTCTGTCCAACTACTCTAACCAGGAGGGGGATGATAGGTGACAGGCCAATAGGAAGCTTGCTACGGTCTAGTCCGGACTCCCCTGGAAAGCGCGATGGATATCTTATCCGCCAATGCATCTTCTTGCTACCCGATTAATACAATACCGATGTCGATAATCTGACCTTGGGAATTTCTTTATAGTATGGCAACTATCAGTTATTTGCTTGCTTCCGTGTAAACTCACTGAATAGCCTTCGTACTTCTTTTTATGGACCTGTCTATTTTCATCAAATGATGGTGAGCTGTATTCCAACCGCCTAGTTGGATCAATGAAGCTGGTGCTAGCCGAAGGGCTGTGTAAAGCCCGTCGTTATCACGTCGCGGATGACGGAGCGGTGTGATAACGACGCGGTTAGGGAATCAAGTAGGATTCTTCCACCTATCTATGGTATCGGCCCGGCTTCCACGATTACCTTTGTAGCTAAAGCAGATTAGGAAAAGGTTACTTCCACCCTTTTGATAGAGTTTCAAACCTTGCGAGTAACTCACTTGCCCAAAAATCTAGTAAATGCTGACAACTGCTTTGAATCAGAATTGACTTCAGATGAGTCGACATTGAAGAGGTTACTGCCCAGCCTTTACCTTGACTTCGTCTTTCAGAACCGCCACTTAAGCAAGAACTCACTAAACCGAAAAGAAGAAAAGTACATAAGACCTTGCCAGACTAATAACTAAGACTTGAGCGATGGGCTTGAAGCCCGAGCGAGACCTTATATAATTATCTAGTAGTGAGGCCTGGGACTTGTGGGTCTTTGCTAACTTCCACGAGCCGGAAGACGACGCCATGTCACCTATCACCTACAGAAGGACTTCGAAAAGAGCTGGATGGAGAGACCTTGAGCACGCCCCTCAAACTAACCTCGGGGAGGAGCGAGCCACTTTCAGGGATGCTCCAGGAAGATTGTACTCGATATGAACAGTATGCCTCAACAATAAAATATATGAGGACGTCCGGTTTATATTTATTTTAGGCCGTTTATTTTAGGTAAATTCGGATTAGTCGTAAATAGCCCCTTTGGCTATTTCTTCTACTCAGCATAGCTGAGGTCTTTATATTATAGTAAGAGGGATTAGAACTTAATTATAGTAAGTAGGGCCTTTGGGGCTATTTATCTCCTTTCGTAAATAGCCCCAAAGGCTATTTATATGCCTCTGCGTAGCAGAGGTACTTATCTTATATTATATACAGTTAGTCTACGCCTTTGGGGCTATTTCTCTCCTTAGTCGTAAATAGCCCCTTTGGCTATTTCTTCTACTCAGCATAGCTGAGGTCTTTATATTATAGTAAGACGGATTAATCTACGCCAAAGGGGCTATTTATCTCCTTTCTTGCGGGGTCTTCAATTTCTGAGCTTGGGGCACAAGAAGAGACCCTACCTTGGGAACTCCTTATCACAAGCGATGGAGAGATTGGGCCAGAAGGACTTCACTCTTGGCTGGGAGCTTCCTTCTCGCAGTCAGCTATATATATATGGCTCGTCTGACTGACCACAGACGAATATCTTACTCGATTGATCTCGGTGTTCTCGCTATGTCAAAAGGTCAATCTCAGTATACGGAAATGGTCTGACCAAGAGGTCCGAAGAGGCATCGATCTGGAGTGGGTCTTGCATTGCCGGATGACAGGAGCCCTTTACCTCCACTCTTCAATTATATCCATACCAGGTGAACACTGATGATCGACCTGGTCAACCATTATAGAACCGAACAACGCACCAAAGAGTTCAAGATGGGAATTTATTATATACAGGAGATAAATGCAGGAAACTTACTTTTATATTAGGCCAAAAATCTAGTAAAGGAGATAAATAGCCCCAAGAAGATAAATAGCCCCAAAGGCGTAGACTAACTGTATATAATATAAGATAAGTACCTCTGCTATGCAGAGCATATAAATAGCCAAAGGGGCTATTTACGACTAAGTAGACTAATCCGCCTTACTATAATATAAGTTCCTCTGCTACCCCTTACTATAATATTGGGCAGATAAATAGCCTTTGGGGCTATTTACGACTAACCCTGGCCAAAAATCTAGTAAATTTATTAAGAATGGTATATAATGATGAGAGAAGAGAATAAAGAAAATGCAGGAGTGCCAATATATATACAGGGCCTAACATCAGTTATTGTATTTTGACTATTCTTGTATGTGCATTTATTCAATTGGTATGTGCATTTACAGTATAGTATTATCACATTCATCGCGACGTGAGTCTGATTGGGGTCCTTTGATATAAGGGGAGACTTCTGGAGGTGAGGCTGCCTAAGAATTTTGATCACTTTGAGCTTCCGCTTCCATGGAAGTTGCCCCTCCAGCAATGCCTCTATCATCGGCTGTGGTCTAATCGAACCTAGCCCTTACAAACCCGGAGACCCTCGAACTACCTAGAGATGGACACGAAGACGAATAGAGATCTCGTCTCGGGAAAGCACACTCAAAGAGGAAGGAAGGCAAAAGCAACTAAATGATATTAGTGCCGTACTTGAAACTCTGTCTGAAGAACTCTTCTTTTTCACCACTCGGCCTTTATTCTTTATGATAGTTCTTGTCCTCGTCTCTCTCGCTTACGCTCGAGCCCTCCTGGAATAATGAGTCGGCCAAACAACAGTCGTGAATGGTAAGAAAAGAGTGAATGGCTATGAATAAGCAGATTATTACCAGTATAGTTGCGTGAATGAAGGCCCGATAGGCTCGAGCGCATGCGAGAGGGCCGAGTGAGAACTTATATGTATGGACGTTATTTAGTAAGTAGATCTTTCGTAGTTTTGAATAGTTAAAGAGAAAAAATAAATATAAATGTAAGGGCCTCAATTTAACTATATTAGGGGGGAGAATTGATCTAAGAGTGAAATTGATTCATATTTCAGTGAAAACGCCCCTTCCTTTAGTCAGACGTCACTATCGCCAGTAAGGCGGCCCTAATATAGTAATTGCGGAATTTCTTTTCTTTTAGGGACTCTAATTTCTTTATCTTTAACTATTCAACCCTTACTATATATATTGGGAAAGATCTACTGGTCGGCTTAAGCCCTTACTTATTATAGAACTTAATATATAGTAGGGGCCTAATGGTCGAGCTATCTTCCGCGTCGTTATCACTCGCTCCTTACACTCTGACTATTCTATTACTAATGGATTCTTAGGGCTTGATTTTCCTTACTATAATCTAAGTTCCGCGAGGTCTTCTCTCTTGCCTTATCCATATATATATAAGAACGAATCTGCCCTCTCCTAAAAGAAAGATGAGCAGAGCATTCCTTCATCTGGCCAGGAGTAGGGGAGCGTGGTGAGATAGATAGACGTCCAATCCAGTTGCTCGGCCAGAGTCTTGGTTCAATCAAGCCCTTCTTCGATCCAATCAATCGATCGATCGCTAATCTCTTTGTCCTCGCTTTCTCTTGGTTTCCTAAGACCTAAGATGAGTATCTGATAGAGTCTTTGTTCCTGAGCTCGTAAGGGCAAAAGCTGCTTCAACATAAAGTACTATTAGACATCCGCTTTACTAGTTTTTGTTGGTCGACTCAAAAGGAAAGGGACCCAAAGGGTCTTATAGTAAGTAGATAGAAAGAAGTCCATTCACTCTACCTCTTACCTTAAGTGAAGTTCGCCCGTTGGTCGAGGCGTCATTATCATTCGCAGCAAGGGGATCGGTCGGGACAAGAGACTTTTAATGAGAGGAAAGAAAGTATAAGTCTGAAAGTGAATCATGAGACTTATCATTTCCTAACGCGAAAGGGACGTTTTCAGATCTTTCATATGCAGCTGCTGGCTCTACACCTCAATAAAGAGTTCACGACTCTTGCTTAGGCTCGAGCGGCAGTGAGAGAGTATAGAATATGAGGGGACTGAAAGAAGACTGTTCGGATAACTCTTCACTCACGTAGCTATCACTCTATCTAGTATAGTGAGGAAAGTCTCGTAGAAAGATCTACTTACTATTTTGGCCCTTTAGGTCGAGCTATCTAACGATACCCTAAATTACGGTATTGCGAGCCCGCGTCGTTATCACTCGCACCTTCTTTTTCCTTCGTAGTGATGGTTGACAACGATCACTTGCTATATCCACTATACCACCATTAACTCAAATCTGTCTATGGTGAACTCATTGCCTGGCTCCAGGAATCGTCGAAGCTATACCCCGCATCTCAAGTCATTGTAGTCAAACCTGACCAGTTGACCCTTTGGCTTTTCCAGCGATACGCACATATCTAAGTCATGGTCGCTCTGTCAGACAATCGCTATTTCTGTTTTCGAATACGATATTGCGATCTTTTACCAGAAGGCAATTGGTTTTGAGGATCACTTACGGATCTAGGTCTTTTACTAGTTTATCCGTCCCCAGACGACGTATTCTTGTGAAACGAGGTCCTCGGTAACGAGACATAAAGACTCCTTATTGATTTGATTGAAATTTCATTGTTTAAGAATCAGAATCAAGAATAATGAAAACAGAACTCTAAATTAAGACTGAACACAAGGAGCAAAACTCGATTTATGGAAATACTAGAAAGTAGAAGGGGGAGGAAGTTGTGTTTACGTTTTCTAATTTATTCTTTTATGATTTGTTCGGTAGAAAAAGATCGAATGAATACTATATGTTCTCTGTTCTTTCTAGTTGCAAGTTACCACGACATAATAGATGAATCAGTTATTCAACGGGAGAGAGACTCAATCACGTAATAAATCGATAGAGTCGAGACCATCGCTTTCGAAATGCTATGCTCTAACCTCGGAGCTAAGCGGGCTCACATATCACATACACATTTCACATAAGATAAGAGAATCAGAGTCTGAGGACACTACCGGATTGATTCTATTAGCCAATCTTAGCTTAGCTATTTCTTTATATTTGATACTCAATGGCTTGAAAGAGTCATTCTAACTCGGAATGTGAGACAGAATGTGCGGAATGCGCTATTATTGTAGAGAGTGTGGCTATTCTGTCTGGGGCTAGGCGAAGGTGCCGGAAGGTTTTGGATTCAGCAACGAAAAAAGACGTATCAACAGAGCTTAACGTTCCGTGCCGAACTCTTACTCAAAGGAATGAACTCTTAAATAGCACTCTCGATAAATCCATAATGAGGCGATCAAGAGACTTTCTATCCACTTTCATTCTTTATACTTGACTATGAATCAAGTTAGGAGGCTCAGAATAATCGGTACAGAAAGGTCTGATTGATTCCGGAATGGTTCCACTATGCGGGAGGAGCCTTATGTACTGTGGGAGAGATTATCCAACAATCAAGAGGTGAGCGCACCTTGAACGATATCTAATGAGAGCCAGTGATAGGGGGCTAGGGGCGCCCCCCGTCTCACCTATGAAGATAGGGGTAGTGGGTCCGGGTTCAACCCCCATCTAACCTATGAATGGGCTTTCTGCGATCTATCTTTCTTCGTCCTCCTCTTCTTTCCATCCTTCGAGGTCCGGTGGATTGAGAGGGTTGGTTTGATTCCTGAGTGGGACTCTCTTGAGCTTCAGGTGTTGGCGGGTTTGATTCGGTGGCATGAGCTTATTGAGTGGGCGGTCTCACGGATTGCTCTGGAGAGGGGCTCTCTCTTCGCCTTCAACTCCACGTCGCTATCGCTCGTCCGTCCCTAAGTCTCCACGTCGCTGTCGCAGGAAACTGACTTTTATATTAGGCCCAAAAATATAGCCATACTATAATAAAGGGGATCAGATTCCGCAGCCCTACCTAAATTTCATAGAATTTATCTTTCTTTAGGGCCGAAAGAAAATTGATACGCCGGATAAATTTTCTTTCTCCTCCCTGTATATATATTTCCGAGTGAGAACGCACTTACTTAAATTGCGGAAGATAACGAAAGGGAGACAAAGTCCTAACTAAACACAAGAACCTCAACCGTCTACCCAGGAATTTCTATTTATTTTAGGCTACTTTAATTCAAGTTAAAAGTGTGATCATGTAGAGGATAGGAATGATATATTCATCATGATACTTGAGACTTTGAATTTGCTTTCGCGCAAGAAAGATTGGTACCAAAAGCTCACTTATGGTATGCGGGAGAAGAATACTTATTGGAGTCGACTCTTCACCACGAATGGATGAAGGAGTGGTTAAGTTGGCTTCGGTGGTACTGCGTAATAGCACTCGCGCCTGATCCTAGTCTTGAAGATCTGTTCGATCCTCCTATGGTGAGTCATACATGGAAGCGTAGTACATTAGATAAAGATGTAATTAAGTACGGCTTCTTATGGCATTGTTGGGACGAAGTGCTAACTAAGCGGAGGGCAAAAGTCACTATTTTAAATTAGTGCATCCCTCAGACTCACTAGAAAGATTTAACAAAAAAACAAAACAATACAAAAAAAGAAAATTAAAAAAAAAAATCAAAGACTCAATTTATTTATAGTATGGCCCTCAGCAATATCGTGAATGGCGTCGGATTAGAACTTATATGTATGGCGGAATTTATATTTATTTTAGGGCCGAATTTACTTTTATATTAGGCTGGCATATAAGTCTTAGTCGTAAATAGCCCCAAAGGCTATTTCTCTACTCTGCATAGCAGAGGTACTTATATTATAGTAAGGCGGATTAGTCTACGCCAAAGGGGCTATTTATCTCCTTTCGTAAATAGCCCCAAAGGCTATTTATCTGCCCAATATATATACAGGGGTAGCAGAGGAACTTATATTATATACAGGCGGATTAGAACTTATATTATGAATGCAGGGCCTTTGGGGCTATTTATCTCCTTTACTAGATTTTTGGCTCAATTTACTTTTATATTAGGCCCCAAAATATAGTAAATGTAGCAATTTATACAATTTACTATATTTTAGGAACTACTACTTTTGCAGGCACGACTAGGGCTCGACTATACTATATATAGGGGAGAGACGTAGGGCTCGCAATACCGTAATTCAGGTCCGAGTGACAACGACGGGGCGACAGCGACGTGAAAGATCTTTTATTTTTTAATTCCTAGTAGGGATTCATATCTACGTTGGCTTTCTCCCAGAGCACAACGAGATCCGTTGGTAGAAAAGATGCGGATCGAATGATCAAGATGGTTCGGGCGGACAGATTAGTCCAAATGTATCTATACATGTTATCAGTGTCTAAGCTGATTCTTGTTCCTAAACAGAGCAACTATCAGTTTAGTAGCATTGTGGACGACCCGTCGCGTCTACAGACGTCGAGAGTGTTTTGGAGAAGTAAGGCATCCGTCTTCAGGACCTTTTCTTAAGGTATGTGCCTTCCTTCCATCCCTATGGAGGTGGGCTTGGCGTCCTTTCTGGTCTTTATCTCCGGTGAAAGGTGTGAGAAGGCCGGTCCCTTCCATCGGATTTATTTTGGAGTGCAATCGCTAAGTCCGTGACAGCTAACAAGCAAGCAGCCAAAAAAGCAAGGGGCGTAGCGACCGCGCTCAACGGCTTTTTTTGGCTTTTCGCGATGCCGAGATCACTTCTTCTTCTGAATGTGAGTTCTCACCCGAGGCCGGGTCATAAAGCTTGGAATCCGCACACTTCGACCCCGGCTTCCGATCTGCGAAGACTGTTTTGTTTGTACTTTTTTGTCATCGTCGACTTGAAGCATTGATGGAAGGTGGACGGAACAACAAAGTTCCCGTGAATCCAAGGCCTTCCCAGCAGTAGATTGTAGGACGTGTCGTTTTCAATCACATAACACGTGATTTCAGACTTCAAGTCTGCCAACTGACACTTAAGTTCATCTTACCAATAGCCCTTTGGGAGTCCGCATTGTATCCTTAGATGGTCATCTTAGTGTGACTAAATTGACAAGTAGGGATTCCCTGGTGAGCTAGAGCACGAAGAGGCATTCATTATGGCGGACCGGACCCCGGGTCTATCTGCACTCATGGTCACTTGGCCTCCCCACCCCAATGTACCCGAAAGGTAGAGCGGACTCTTATGTTTCATGTCACCCAGGAGTAGGTCGTCCTTTGAAAAGACTATGTTGGTGGCCCGGAACTCTCTGGTTGCCATACATTCCTCACACTCTTTAGGTTTCTTTAGCTTCAACCCGATTTCCTAGAGTGTCTTCTAGACGTCGTTATCACTCGTACCTCCACTCTTATCTTCTCCTTTAAGTAAAAGTGTCTCATATTGTTAGTCGAGACAACTTATTAAGTGCTTTCTCGTCTCTCTCCCAAGCGGATTATTACCAGTATAGTTGCGTGAATGGAAAGAGTGATAACGACGCGGTAGTTTCGTAGCATTCACGACGTAGGTATGCATCGGCCCTTACTATATATTTGGCGTAAATTACAGGAGTCGTCGGCCCTGTATATATATTGGGAATTTATTATAGAATTTATCTTTCTTTAGGGAAATATCTCCTTTATATTGATTTTAGGTAAATATCTCCTTTATATTGATTTTAGGTAAATATCTCCTTTATATTGATTTTAGGCTTAGTCGTAAATAGCCCCAAAGGCTATTTATATGCCTCTGCGTAGCAGAGGTACTTATCTTATATTATATACAGTTAGTCTACGCCTTTGGGGCAATTTATCTCCTTTAGTCGTAAATAGCCCCAAAGGCTATGCTGAGTAGAAAAATAGCCAAAGGGGCTATTTACGACTAATCCGAATTTACCATAATATTAAGTTAAGTTCTAACTGTATATAATATAAGAGTTGTACCTCTGCTATGCCTCTTTGAGTCGAAAATAGACCCAAAGGCTATTTATATGCCCCAAAAATATAGTAAGTTGTGGCAGAGGTACTTATCTTATATTTAGTAGGATTAGTCTACTTAGTCGTAAATAGCCCCAAAGGCTATTTCTTCTACTCAGCATAGCTGAGGTCTTTATATTATATACAGGCAGATTAGAACTTAACTTAATGTTATGGGGGGCCTTTGGTGCTATTTACTTCTTGGGGCTATTTATCTCCTTAGCCAAAGGGGCTATTGTAGACTAAGTAGAATAAACCATCTTACTAAAATAGAAAGACCTCTGCTATGCCTCTTTGTGAGTCGAAAATAGACCCAAAGGCTAAGGAGATAAAAAGCCCCAAAGGCGTAGAATAAACCATCTTACTAAAAAGGAAATACCTCTGCTATGCAGAGAAGATAAATAGCCTTTGGGTCTATTTTCGACTCTAAGGAGGCGTGGCAGAGGTACTTATCTTATATTATATACAGTTAGTCTACTTAGTCGTAAATAGCCCCTTTGGCTATTTATATGCCTCTGCGTAGCCGAGGTACAACTCTTATATTATATACAGTTAGTCTACGCCAAAGGGGCTATTTATCTTCTTGGGGCTATTTATCTCCTTAGCCAAAGGGTCTATTTTCGACTCAAAGAGGCGTAGCAGAGGTACTTATCTTATATTATATACAGTTAGTCTACGCCAAAGGGGCTATTTATCTTCTCGGGGCTATTTATCTCCTTTGGCTCAATTTACTTTTATATTAGGCCTGCATTTTTTATCTTCAAATATAGTAAATGAATTTACTGGATTTTTGGCTTTCACTCCTCTGCCCTAATATAGTTAAATTGAGGAACGAGGGCACCGACGTGTTCAGTTGTTATCATCTTGGGCCTCCTTAATCGCAGGCACTTGGCTTCTTTATTCTCCTAAAAGAAAGAAGGGCCCGTCTGTATATTTCTTGAGCTGATCCGGTCGTTATAAGCACTTTTCCTGTTGTGAATAATTTAATTAGCCTCTAACAACGTATTCCTGTCTTTCATCCGAAAGGCACGTTCTATCTATCTGTCATTTAGGAAAGAAAGAAAAGAACCCGGAACTAAACAATCTCAGATTCTTGCCTACTCTCTCCAGCTTTCCCATCGAGAAAGAGTCAAAAGAGATCTTCTAACCTTACCCCCCGCATTGACTGATTATCCCCCTAGGGAAGGGAGACTGATCCTCTTCTTAGGATTCATGGAAGTGGCTTAGTGCTGGTGCTGCCAGTGTCGTAGTAAGGGTAGTGGAATATGATCTTCTTTTCCCGCTTTATGTTCCTGGAAAGCATGCAGTTGGAGTAGTCATGTTCATTATATATAAATAGATATAGATATTTGAAGCAAACCCGACCTCCTTTGCTTTATTGTCACGTTAAAGGCATCCAGCCAAGGGAGCGCTGCTACGTGGTTTCAAGAAAGATCAAAGTAGGGCGCGAGGCCCGAGTGAGTTAGACGGGGCGAGCTCCGGGTTCAGGCAAGTTCCTTGGGCTTCTCATTCGGCACCGTGGGATCGAGATCGACCAATCCTAAATTGACGCTATCGAAAAGATGCCCGAACCTCGAAACCTGCATGAGCTCAATTGCAAGGGCGATTGGCCTACATTAGGAGATTTTTGTCCAACCTGGCCTACCGATGTCAACCCTTCAACCGTCTCATGAAGAAAGACACACTTGCACTTGGGACGAGGCCTGTAGGAATTGAAAGCATAAAAGCTCCTCAAGCCACCATTGTCGCTCCGATACCCGATCAACCACCTATTCTCTACGTTGCCGCCCAAGAACGGTCGCGTTGGGCTGCCCAGGAAAATGCAAAAGGCAAGAAGCTCTCATCTGTACTTAAGGGCCGAGTGAGAACGACGGGAAAGGAGATAAATAGCCCCAAGAAGATAAATAGCCCCTTTGGCGTAGACTAACTGTATATAATATAAGATAAGTACCTCTGCTACGCAGATGCATATAAATAGCCTTTGGGGCTATTTACGACTAAGTAGACTAATCCGCCTTACTATAATATAAGTACCTCTGCTATGCAGAGCAGAGAAATAGCCTTTGGGGCTATTTACGACTAATCAGGTAGTAGGCGGCTGGAAAGATTAGCTGCTACAGTCAAAGCTCACAGAAAAGTTACTGCTACTTTTGACTGCTTTCAATGTTGCTGAAAATTGACGTAGAATGATCACAGAAAGCTTGCGGTTGCAGCGGATAAAGGTTGCATCGGGTCAAGGGCTATTCTTACGATGACGGATATCTATTCTTATCATTCACTCTTACCAAAGGGCGGCGGGCCCAGCATATGACTCGTTTTTCTCTTATACCCCAATCAATCCAAGTTATTCCGACCCGGTGGATTATCAAGGCTAGCAAGAACTAGCTATTGTCATCCTTTCAAGATCTGAGACTTTCACCTTTCAAGATCTAAAACAATTATCCTTCCGTAGCTTCAGCTGAGGCCGATGTTGATGCCCTATCTTTATTCTTCCCCTAAACCAATAGCACGAATCCGCACGCGAAGGAATAATGGAAAGATGAATCATGGGTGGATGGGCTACTGGGGGATTGGCTGACTTGGATTCTTTATTAGTTGCTCTGTCGTTATTATTCATATTATATATCTTCTTATAATAAAGAACCTGTTCACCGTAGTAACGACCAGAAGACTAGGCAGAACTGAATCCCTTGCTATGGAATGAACCTTGCGCGAGGCAGATAAGAATGAGACTGCCACTCTTCACTCTTATCTTTTCGGGCCAGGTTATCGAAAACCTCCAAAACTCTGTCATGTACCTCCAAAACAATAGAGACGGGATGGATGCACGGGTAGCCGAGATTCCTCATTGGGCGTGCTTCCTCTATGGCCTTTTCGTTCATGGTTTCACTTTCTCGGCACTCTTCTTATATGTAATTCCGACTTAACAGGTTTCTTTGGAGCGGACTAATGACTTCTTTGAATTCACTGCTGCTTTTGTTCATAATGAATTGGAGCGGACAATAAACACATATAATTAGCCCGGGGTTCTGGTTCAGGATAGGAACTTTTCTTTGAGAAGCTACAACTGCCCTGGACTGAAAGCTCTATCTTCAAATTATTATAGTATGGCGGGAAAAGAGGGGATATCTAACTCAACAGCTCACACAGCAGTGGCAACAACTACCGAACCTAAGGAGACTTCTAGGCGCCTCAAACTCCATTCCCGCCATACTATAATAATTTCTTGCTCGTGCTTACCGCAATACCGTAATTTAGGGACGAGAGATTAGAGTTCATGGCTATGAATAAGCAGATTATTACCAGTATAGTTGCGTGAATGAAGGGTATCCCCGATAGGCTCGAGCGCATGCGAGAGGGCCGAGTGAGAACTTATATGTATGGACGTTATTTAGTAAGTAGATCTTTCGTAGTTTTGAATAGTTAAAGAGAAAAAATAAATATAAATGTAAGGGCCGCAATTACTATATTAGGGCCGCCTTACTGGCGATAGTGACGTCTGACTAAAGGAAGGGGCGTTTTCACTGAAATATGAATCAATTTCACTCTTAGATCAATTCTCCCCCCTAATATAGTTAAATTGAGGTCAATTTTCATTTCTTCACCGGGCTTGGTTATATTATAGTAAGGGTCTCCCGAGCAATCTCGGTACATATGGCGCAAGACGATTCCACATATCGAGGTTGGTTGGGTGGATAGTGTTCGCTATAAAAGGTTTCCTAATTTCATATTGGTGGGATTGCATATTGGTGGGATTGTAGTATAGGCCCGCGCTCTACTAGTGATCGAGCGTTTTAAGGCCCCCCTAAAATAAATATAAATTCTGCAAGAAAATTGGTCTCTATTAAGCACTAAAGTGGTCTCTAATGGGTATTTTGACCCGTAAGTGAATGGCTGAGCTAACTTACTTAATCTGGCACGCGCCGCCTGAATATAAGTTCCCCAAACTCGCGTTTTTGGGCCCCCCTAAAATAAATATAAATTCTGCAATCAAATTGGTTTTTGAGCCTGTATATAATATAAGTTCCTCAATTTACTTTTATATTAGGGATTTTCCACTTAGACAAATTGACTACTTGGACTAGTGGAGCTAAAACCCGAGGAACGGTTCCTCTATCTCGCTCAAATGTACCATCATCCACCCATACTATAATAAATTGTTGATTATTCAACTAGCTCAATTTATTCCTCTGAAACGCGAGGCCGGTTTCACTCCGTTTTACTTTTCTTAATGGGCTGGATCTAGAACCCTAATACCGGGCTCCCCTCTATCTGTTAAGGTTGAAACACAAGGGGTGGGTGAAGAACTCTTATAACTGTAGCCCCTCTATCTGTAGTGAGAGCTCAAAAGCCCAAACTTACAGTTCAAAAGCCGGAACTGCAACATCAACAGCAACTGCCCCAACTGAGTTCTCCGAATTTAGCCCCAACTTTTCAAGTTTAATATTTATCACTTTCTTAGATTTTTGCAGTTATGTAATGTACACTTCGCGACTTCGAAAGCCCTAATATAGTTAAATTATTGATCGACTTTTTTCCCTTAGGAATTCCCTAGTAAATTTAGGTCTCAAATTTCTGCATGAAAATTTCTGCGTCAAAATTTATCATTGAATTTTCTCTTAACGCTGTTAATAGAAAAATGGGCCTAAAATAAATATAAATTCCGAAGTCTTTTCTATTAAGGAATTGGCATCTCAAAATCGATAATTACTATATTTTTGGCTTAATGGAAATGACATCTGAAAAGTGCATCAAGTGACAAGTATCTTTATGATCATTGAAGTCTTTCCTTTGTCCGGAATTTATTACTTGGCGATTGCTCGCAACAGGCTACTGAGTTGCTCGCAACAAAGACAAAAGCCGAAAACCTGAGTAAGAAATTTTTGTACGGTTTGCGTTATTATAGTATGGAGGCCGAGAGGCTGAAGGGGGAAATGCGTCTGAGGGGCAATGATTGCTAAGAGGCCTTAGCTAGGCCTGGGCTCGCGCCTAAATTTGAGTAGCTACTTCGGTAGCCATCGCCGAAGCAACCGAACGACCGAGTCAACCGCAGACTGAATCCTTCAAGCCGCACCAGTACTGGGCTCACGCCTGGTCCTGGTGCCTTCCTTGAAGACCTAAGGGCAAGAGACCGATCGCGTCACCACAAGACAAATATGATAAAAAGCAACAGCTATTACTCCTTCCCTTCAAACACAAGGACGGTTTCAACCGCCCTAATATAGTTCAATTTCGGTTGAAGCACCCAAAATAAATATAAATAAAGATCTAGAGCCCTTACAAACCCAAGGAAAACACCTACAGATGTTAAGTAATGTACATCCACATGTCAAGTATCTCATCTACTTTGGCAGAACTCCTAAGCCGAAGTAGAGGAACACCTCAACTCAAAAGGCCACAGGTGCTTCACCCCTACCTACCCCTTACTCAAGAGCCTAAGACCGCGCCTCAGAAGCCTCAGACCCAGCAACAACTACTGGACCAGCAACATGAGAGTATACTTGTAGGAACTGTCATAGCCGCCTCAATACTAGCAACAGTAGTCGTAGGATCGGTAGCTTCATACGCCGCAGTAGGAGTAGCAGCAGTAGTACCAGCATCGGTAGCTTCGGTAGTATCAGCAGCTTCAGTAGTAGCAGCAGCTTCAGTAGTAGCAGCAGCTTCTGTAGTAGCAGCTTCTTTTTAAAAAGGAACACCCATAGTAGTAGCTACTCTTATTTTCAAGGCTCAATTTATTAAGCTTTAATTGGTAAGTCTAATGATGATGGGAAGTATGTTCATACTTTCTCCCAAGCTTACAATACCTAAGTCTTGCAAGTGTTGCTCGCAACTCTTTTCCTCAGTAGCAGCCTTTTGCGAAGGATAGTAATCCAAAGCAGAGGAGCGACAGTGTTTACGAAGTATCTCGTGTACTGCTTAGGCAGAAGAGGAGCGACAGTGTCCTCCTTAGGAAGTCTCTCGTATACAGCTTAGGCAGAAGACTCCTTAGCTACAGTAGTGAGTGTCCTGAGTAGCCTATGTATCCTGAGTAGCCCTAGCCCCCGTGTACTAGTAAGCAGCAGTAGTGTAGTACTCACTTGCCTCAGTAGCAGCAGTGACTTGTATGTAAGGCATCAGTAGTAGCCTCAGCTTCAGTAGCTTCACTCGCCTGAGTAGCCTCCTCATTAGTAGCTTCATCAGTAGCTTCAATAGTAGCCTCAGCAGCATTAGCAGCCGCAGCAGCAGCAGTAGTATATGTAGCAGTAGCAGTAGCTGCCTTATTCTTATTTAGTAGTACTTTAGTTACAGTTACTTAAAAAAAGTTTAAGCTTGTGAGTAACCCTCTTTTGACTTTACTTTTGAATTTAGGTATGATAAAGCTGATAGTGATGGGAAGTATATCTACTCCTGGACTACAATTTCTTACTTATTGTGATATTGCTCGCAACCAAACTTAACCCCATACTTCCCAGACTAAGTATTGCCAGTGTTGCTCGCTTTGAGTCACTCAGTAGCTACCTTTTGCGAAGGATTGGATCCAAAGCGTAAGAGCGCCCGTGTCCTCTTTACGAAGGAGAGCTCGTGTACAGCTGAGCAGGAAGACTCTTTAGCTCCTCTTGTGCCCCTCTACTAAACAACTCGAAAGCTCAAGGTCAGGAGCCGCAAGAGCGACTAAAGTAGGAGCCCCATAGTAGCAGTAGCCCCGGTGTATGTACTCAGTAGGAACATTGGATTCACTAGCCCCTAAAATAAAGATAAATTCCACCACATTGTACTCTCAGTAGCAGTACTAGTAGTAGTAGTAATAGCCTCAGCCGGAGCAGCATCACTAGCAGCCTTAGTAGTATATATAGCCGCCCCAGTAGTAGCAGCCTATGTAGCAGCCGTAAGAGTAGCCGCAGTCTCTCTTTTTGTCTCTACTTTTAAGGTTTTATAAAAAGTGCTTCTGTTGAGAGGTATTAGTCTAATGATGGGAAGTATATCTACTCTAGTCCACTATTTACTAGTTATTGTGATATTGCTCGCAACCAAACTTAACCCCATACTTACAATACCTAAGTCTTGCAAGTGTTGCTCGCAACTAATCGAGTTGCTACCTTTTTGCTTTGGATTGACCATCCTTCGCAGAGGCGTGTCTGCGCTGCCAAGTCTAAGAATTGTGTACTCTAGGATCTGCGCTGCCAAGTCTAAGAATTGTGTACTCTAGGATCTGCGCCTGTTTAGGACCAGCAGCATCAGCATCCCTAGTAGCCTCAGCCGGAAGGAGCATCCCTACTAAGAAGACCTCTACTAAGAAGAAGGAAGAGTCGCTTCAGTAGCCCCAGTGTCCTGAGTATCCGTAGTATCCGTAGTATCCTGACTAGCCGTAGCAGCCTGCCTAGGAAGAGTCGCTTCAGTAGTAGCTTACTCATTAGCTTCTTCATTAGCTTCTTCAGTAGTAGCAGCTTCTTCTTTTTAAGCAACAACTATAGTAGCTCCTCTTATTAAAAAGGATCAATAATTGAAGCTTCTTTTGAGAGGTATGATTCTGATGGGTATGATTATCTACTCCTGTACTAAATTTCTTACTTATGGAGATATTGCTCGCAACTAGGTTTTCCTCCCATGCTTACAATACCTAAGTCTTGCCAGTGTTGCTCTTAGTAATCTAGTAGCGCCCTTTAGCTTTGGATTGACGATCCTTCGCAGTAGCTCCTTTTTGTTTGTGCCTGTCCTGAGCTCCTTTTTGTTTGTGCCTGTCCTGTTTAGTGAACTCTGAAGTCTCGTCCCTACTCAGAAGCCGCAGACCCTAAGGAATCCCCTAACCCTCACCCTGGTAACTGTCATAGTTGTACCATTGGACTCACTAAGCCCGGTACTGACTAGCCCGAACCTTCCTTTAGCCCCTGTGTACTCTGCAGTAGTGTAGGACTCTATAGGAGCAGGAGCAGCAGTAGACTCGCTCAGTAGCAGCAGCGCAGTAGTATATACTACTAGGTATCATCAGCACCAATGTACGTACTATTTTACTTGACTCTTATAGATATAGAGGAGCTGCATTTACAATTACTACAATTACTTTGGGGGCTTTCATTTAAAGGAACTAAAGGAGCTTTTAAAGGAACTAATTTCGCGAGTAAGAAAAGTTTCTCTTTGACTTTAGGTATGATTCTGATGAAGCTACAAGTTGATGAAGCTCCAAGTTCTGGGTATAAGTCTACTTCTTGAAGTTCCATAGTATGAATCCTTGGTTATTGTTCGCTTAAGAGTTGCTCACAAGCTCTTTTACTAAGTTTCGCTTTTACTAAGTTTCGGCCGTGTGTGTTGCTATAGAGCTCGGAACTAGGAAGTGAAGTACGTATGCAATGTGTTATCTTTCGTGGCCGAGCGGTTGCGTCCTCTTGTGTTGTGTTAGGAATACGTAGACTCGAAAAAGCAAGCCTCAAAGTAGGAGCCCTATAAAAGCGCCTCAAGGAGCACCCGTACAGTGACTTTTAAGGCAGCAGCCTCACTCAGTAGCATCAGTAGCCGTCTTATGTAGTTTCCGAGTATAGCAGCCTATTATGTAGTAGCCTGCCTAGCTACAGTAGCTTCATCAGTAGCAGCCGGAGCAGTAGTATTAGTCGTCTCTACTTCTTCTTCTTCTTCTTTTTTTTGTAGTATCAGTACCAGTATACTATATTTTTGTATCCGTATTTATCAGTTCTACAAATTGGTATACTCTTATTAGTTACATCAGTTTTAATTTAGCTGAAGCTGAAGCTTCAAGTTCTGGGTATAAGTACTTATCTTTAGTTACATTTGTTCCCGCCCCTGACTCTTGTTCCTCTACTCTAAGTTTCGAATCTGATATTTAAATTTCCTTATGAGGGTATACTTTTCTTAGGGTATACTTTTCTTAGGGTATCTCTACTCTAAGTTGCTCTATTATGCGGGTTGCTTTCTTTTCTCTTCTCTTTCCTTCGTATTGATCTAGTACCAATCTTGCTTGGAAGCGAACTACCTCTTCTCTTGATTGGTGTGCCTCTTCTCTTGATTGGTGTGTTTGTTATGCGGCAGCCCTTCTTTCTCTTCTATTCATTGTCTTACTGTGTCATAAGTGGGCATCGATTCACTGGCTTTTGACTGGCTTTACGCCCTTTGAGCTGGAATCTAATCTCAGATGGTCTATGCGCTTAGGAGGAATCTAATCTCAGATGGGCTATGCTGAGCTTTTCTTCTCGATTGACGTACCATATCTTTCTGATTGGTCCGGCTGGCTGTCTTCGTATGAGCTCTGGACCTACCTTTCTTTATTTATTTATATTTATTTTAGGAATTTACTTTTATATTAGGGCGTCTGCTGTAAGCTTCTCTCTACTCACTGCGTAATGTCTAGTTCTATGACTCAAGGCTGTATAACCCTGCTTCTGTCCCTTCCTCTGGATACTTAAGAGCAGGTATATCGCCTCTGTCTGGATACTTAAGAGCAGGTATATCGCCTCTCTCTGTCTGTCTTTGGTAAATAGAAGATTCTATATGTATGTTTGTCTAAAGAACAACGCGTTTGATAGGGTCAATGGTTTCCTGACCCCTCTAGAGTCATTCAAGCCCCTCTCTAGAGTCATTCAAGTGGGTTTTGTCCCTCCTCTCTCTAGAGTCATTCAAGTGGGTTTTGTCCCCCTCTCGATTCATTGAAGTGGGTTTGTTTTGTCCCCCGATATGGAGTATGTTTTGGAATCCCATACCCCCGTAGCCTCTCTGTTTTCTGATCCCAAGCATCAAGACTTTTCCAATCCCATACCTCCTGAGGAGATCCGTTTTCTGATCCCAAGCAGCTAAACTTACGTAAACAGTTAATGTCTGATTCTCCCCTGTCCTCTCTTCTAAGTTCTCCCCTGTCCTCTTCTAAGACGGGTCCCCGCGTCTATTCTTTATTCTTCTTTCTTTCTTGGTGCCTTAGCTACAAAAATCCGATGGATGACTTGCCTTATTCTAAGAAAGTGGTACCATATAGTGAAGTGTAACGGGTTCACCAACGAAGTTACGCCCTTCCTGCATCTTCAAGAGATCAGTGCTTTGTCCGGACGGTGATGCGGGGAAACTATAAAGATGGAATGAGCGGACGAGGTCACTCTGGTCTAATTGGTCTTCCTAAACCCTATTTGTTGGTGTTTCCTAAACCCTATTTGTTGGTGTACTGTCGCTTGTTAAATCGACCAAAAGCCCTTTTAATACATCTGGTGCTACCATGTTCCCAAAGTGGGTATGCCCTGGTTCAAAAGCATAAGAAGTGAGTTATCTCACTGGCGCTGAAGAAGGCACCTGTTTCCTGTATTGAGTGGCATTTCTATTTTATTCTATAGTATGTCTAGGCTGCACGATCTGTTGTTTCATATGATGCCTTGGTGGTATACTCTCTCGCCTCAATGTGCGATTTCAGCAAGTAAAGTCAGCATGAAAGAGTCCAATTCATATAAGGAAGTCATGCTACGCTAAAGAGTAAGGAAGTTATGCTAAAGAGTAAGGAAGTCATGCCACGCTAAAGAGCTATAAATAGACTCAAGTAGCTATCCTTTGATCGGTTCACCGTTGGAATGCGTGAAAGATCCAATCAGCTGCGTAGCCCGTGGTCCCGTAGACAAAAGGGCACTTTACCTGTAGGAACTGCTAGGCTACTTTACCTGTAGGAACTGCTAGGCTACTTTACCTGTAGTAACTGCTAGCTGGTCTTCCTTTTGTTCTTCGTTTACAGCCATTCGTTTACTTCCATTGGGCTTTCTAGGAGTAGTGGCTGAGTTTACTGGCATTGGGCTTTCTCGGAGTAGGGTCAGAGTTTGTTGCTAAGTCGTCCTCTCTGATTGAAGTCCTATTCTTTTCCCTGCGCTGGTGGTACCCCTAATCGTATCCTACTCGCTGCTTTGTTGCCTCTAAAGTATGTACCATCTACCTTCTATGTATTCTAGGATTGGCATATGAAAGGACTTTATCTGGCGCTAAAAAGTTGGTCCTGATTCCTATGGTATGCAACTACTTCGTGCTCTCTGGCACCATCCAACACTTCAAGTTGCCACTGTCCCTCTTGTACAAGGCTGCTCCGGTTACGATGGATTCTCTCTATGGCATTCTTCCTGAATGTAGGGAAGCAACGACGCGACGCATGCGCGCGTAGAGAAACCGAACAAAAGAAGAGAACTTAATTATAGTAGGGGCATGAGTGCTAATTCAGTAGCAGATAAAAGTACGCCACTTTGAATTTCAAGAAGGGAAGGCACGACTAGAAGTGAAAGAATTTGGATTTGCAGGCTGCATCAGCTGCAATGCTCGTTCAAGACCATAGAGAGGTAGGGCCAGAAGTAGAACGGGCTTTTGAAAGCTATAAAGTAGACTATGCAACCATAGATATAGATCTCGATGGGCAAAAACTAATCGATGCCTCAGAGACCATATAGTGCAACAGCTGCACCGAACACCAGAAGGGCAGGCAGCAGACGATCTTTTCGTAGTTTTGAATGAGTGCACGGCAGCAGCGCCGAATGGATTGAGGGTCAGGTACAAGGAAGACGATCTTTCGTAGTTTTTTGAATTGAGTGAACGAGGAGAGGAGTGAATGGGGCGAAGAGCTGAGCCGGCAGGCTCCGGATTATCTATGATAAGGTGATTAGATAGTCGATTGGTTGCCTAGTCAGTTTCGCCCGATGTTCATCCGTAAGGATCCTTGAAGGTCGAAGTCTGAAAGCACCTACTTTAAAGAGAATGGAAACGAAACTTCAACCCCATCTCTAAACTACTCCCCTTCCCCTCTTACCTGTCTTTGGTATCTCCTATCTCTATAGTCAACGAACTTATATTTAGTTTATAGGCCCTCAAAGCATACCTCCTAGTAGCTCTCTCTACTCAACTCAGGAGTAGTTCTACTTCTGTATTATTGAATTCCCCAAGTCGAATGGCCCAACCCCGACCCCTTTTGCCTTTGCATTTTCCTTATCCTTTGCCTTAGCTTTAGCTTTATCCTTTTCCTTATCCTTTGCCTTAGCCACCACTGCCCTAGGCGAAACCCGTCCAACAAATGGAAGTAAGAGTAGTTCCACCTCTGAGCACCCTATTCGAGGTAGTTCCAAGAAATCCTTGAATCCCTAAAATATAAGTAAATCCCCTGACATTTCCGACCACAGACATCAGTCATTTCATTTGCTGCATCTGCCCCAGACTTATCTGCCCTTTTCTGAGCCTTATTCTTAGCATTTGAATTTGAATTAGCCTTAGCTTTTTTCCTTTGCGCTCCAAACTCATCTGTCTTTCTTTCGTTGCATTTATTTTTGTACTCGATTTTGGTACCTCTGGTCTTCCTTTGACTCTTTCGGTGCTGCTGGCGTATGTGTTTCGGAGCCCACTCCTTCGGTTTCTCTACCTTCCTGAAGGGTACGAAACTAAATGAAAGCTAAACTCAAATCGACGACTGCCAATGGAGATAAATATAAATACTACACTAAATTCAAGGCCTCCTATCCCGGATCAATCTTCAAGAGAAGGTAAGGAAATACAATCACGTTTTAGTTCCATCTTTAGGCACCTCGACACATGCAAATGGAAATTCAATCTATCAATCGACAACGCAAATGGAATATATCGACGAACGAACAACCAGGAAATGACAGCACCACTCGTAGGTGTACCACATACTCAACTCTAACCCTTTTCAGCAATCTATACTAAACTCAACTCAAAGAAGCGGAATTAAGTCTTAGATCTTTCGTATTCATTCATTCCCTAAGAAGCTTCATTCATTCTTAGATCTTTCGTATTCATTGAGTCTTAGATCTTTCTCTACGCAATGAAACTTAGATCTTTCTCTACGCAATGAAATCTCTCAATCGACGAGGAACGATAAACCAGGTTCTTGAGGACTGCAATAGAATACTCAACTCAAATACCGAAATCCCAAGGAAGACCATCAACACAACCCCTTTTCAGCGGAATTCATTACCCCTTTTCAGCGGAATTCAGCCAATCGACATCCCCAGATCAAAGGTCATCAACTCAATACCATAGAGGTTACTCTACTCAAAGGTAAGGAAACGAAAGCACTCAAAAGGAATGCAGCTAAGGAAATCTATCAATAAAAAAGTTACAAACAGCGTATTTTCGGCATAAAACCGATTTTCCCTGCGGAGTCGATCTGAAAGTTCGAGAAAAGTTACAAACAGCGTCTTTTTCGCCTAAACTCCATTTTCCCTAAGTAAAGGGTCCATTTGTTCGAAAAAGTTTATCTCACATAGCTGCACTTTCACTGAAATATGAATAAATTGGAAGGATTCGGTATTTAGAATTTTAATGGTTATAGAGAGATTCGATAATTCAAAGTAATGAGGGAACGAAAGTATGGGAAAAAAGTGAACGCTAATCCAGATCAAGAGAATCAGATGCTCAATGCTTAACACTAGCAAGTCGAAGTTTTCGGCCTAAAAAAAAACATAAGTAGGCTCAGCCTAAAAAAGAAAATCAGTATAAATTTGCTAAGGAGATAAATAGCCCCAAAGGCGTAGACTAACTGTATATAATATAAGATAAGTACCTCTGCTACGCAGAGGCATATAAATAGCCTTTGGGGCTATTTACGAAAGGAGATAAATAGCCCCTTTGGCGTAAACTAATCCCTCTTACTATAATATAAAGACCTCAGCTATGCTGAGTAGAAGAAATAGCCAAAGGGGCTATTTACGACTAAGGAGATAAATAGCCCCAAAGGCGTAGACTAACTGTATATAATATAAGATAAGTACCTCTGCTATGCAGAGGCATATAAATAGCCAAAGGGGCTATTTACGACTAAGCCCTAAAGAAAGATAAAATCTATAATATAAGTTCAAATAAGTCGAACTTTTCGCAAGTCGAACTTTTCGGAATTTATATTTATTTTAGGGGGCAGAAGGAAAAGAGGTGGCTGATCAGCTATAAGCCGATCCTTATAGGCATATATTCGCCCTGGATTTAGTCAGACGTCGCTATCGCCAAATATACAGGGGCCCGGATTTAGTCACACGTCGCTATCGCTCTATCCTTAATTTAGTAAGTTGTTGGGCAGATCTTTCTACGTGTTTTTTTTGAATTCCACCCCACTCATCTCCCGCTATTGCACTAGGCTACTTCCCCCTCCCTCATCCCCTCTGGTAGCATATGGGCGTTCTATAGCAATGAATTTCTAGCAATAGCCTACCTTAAGAAACTAAATTCAATTCAAGGTTTACCCCTCTCCAACTCAATTGAAGGGTGACCATACTCAAGAGCGGACTCAACAAACACAACCAGCAATAATACTAAAGAGGGGACTCAAGACAACCAGCTATCCTGCACTTTCCGGTTGTTTGAACGATCGGGTCTGCAGTTGACTCCTTCCCTTTCTTGCATTCCTTGCTCTGCTTCCCTTTCTTGCATTCCTTCCGTTGAGTTGTTTCTTTGTTTCGGTACTCGATTTCCGTGCCTCTGTCGTTCTGTTTCGGTACTCGATTCTCCTTGCATTGCGCTCTGTCGTTCGCCCCACTCCTTTCCTTCCTCTGAGGATGTTTAAATACTTTACGAAATCAACTATACCTATACCTATACTCGACTATCAAGTCCTCGAAAGCTAAACAGTAGTACTGATCTCTTCCTCTATACTTAAATACGAATCTCTTTTGAACCCCAACTCGAAATGCCAATGCTGCCCTATTCAAAACTACCCAAGCACCATCATTCAATTCTCTACCTGAGCCCCCAACCCGAAATGCCATTCCTTCCTCTCTCTCTTTCTGTATTTCTCTACCTTCCATTGACTCCTATTCCATTCACTCCTCCTCTTCTGGTGCCTAATCTTTCCCCGTCGTTATCACTCCTTTCCTTCCTCTGGTCTTCCGTTGCTGTCATCTGTCGTTCCCTGGCTGTACCTGTCATTTGGCTCTCTTTCTGTACTCGATTTCCTTGCTTCTGTAAAGAGTGCTGATGCAACTGCTACTTTAAATGCTGTAAGGGGCTTCTGGAAAGAAGGCTGATGCCAAGGCCACTTGAAATGCAGGAAAGAATGGTGCTTCTTAGTTTGAGGCTAGTGCATCTGTGTCTAGGGAATCTTTAAATGCAAAGTCTAAAGCTAATGCAACAGCTACCGTAGCTAATGCAACAGCTACCGTTGGAGGTGGTTACCTTCAATTAGGTGTATAATAAATTAGACCCTGGTTTACTGGTCTGTAGAATGGCTTGGTTTGGTTGGTTTTGGTGTTTGCCTTTTAAGTATGCATTTATGCTTGATTTAGTTAAGACTATGGTACCTCTAGTTTAAACCCAAGGAGGGTACTTAGCGTACCTACCTTTAGGAGGTCGGGAGTTTGCGTCAACAGCAGCCGGAGTAGTTACTTTATCAACAGTAGCTGCATCAACGTCGGATTCTCCTTTAGCCGTAGCGTCTTTCTCTCCTTTAGGAACAACTTTGGAAGCCCCGAATTTATCTCCTTTAGGAAAGTCAAGAGCCCTAGCCTCCCTAGCCGCATGCCTAGTTCGAGTAACTGTCACAGCTACAGTAACTGCATGAGCTACTTCAACAGCTTGAACAGATCTGTCAGCCCGATAAGTGGATGAAGTGTTTGTTCTACGTACGCGTACTTTATTTCTTTTAGCCACAATTCCCTCCTTAGTCGGTTGTAAGGCTTTCCCTAGGCCTTTTAATAATGTTGTGGTGCGTGCCATAGCCATAGTCGTTCTTTTAATTGTTATTATTATTATCTCCTTCGGTGTAGCGGTTTTTACTTCTAGGGATTGTATGCTTCTTTTATTTTATTATGTCCTCCCCTTGGGTTTTCCACTCGGGGTGTATTGTAGTAGTTTTCTTTCTGGCCTTTCGTTGCCTATCCCCTCTCCCTTATGGTCGAGCTCTATCGAGGATACCCTCTCCCTTATGGTCGAGCTCTATCGAGGATACCCTCTCCCTTATGGTCGAGCTCTATCGAGGATACCCTCTCCCTTATGGTCGAGCTCTATCGAGGATACCCTCTCCCTTATGGTCGAGCTCTATCGAGGATACCCTCTCCCAAAGCAGATTACAGTATTGCGTAAATGGCTTTGAGGCCATGAAATTCCGCTGATGTTAGGGGGTCTGGTCGAGCCCTATCCAGGAATACCCTCGGGGTGTGTAGTCGTTTATAGATTTCTTGCCTTTCTCTTGTGTCCAATCGACTATCGTCTCACCTTATCGTGGATAATCCTCGGGGATAGTATTGTAGTGTGACTGGCCCAGGGTATTTTGGGTTTTGAGCCCGCGTGGAGCTTTATTATAGTATGGCCTTAGTTTCCTTTAGGGCCGTGTTCAGCACCGGGGCGAGTCCAACTATTGCCTGGCACCTGTGCAAGGACAACTAACTCGGTCCGTAGCATAATAAGTGTCTTTAGTCCAGGTAAGCGAATAAGGCCAGGTAAGTGAAGTCGGAGTACGGGTAGTAATAAGTCAAGTAATATTGTAGGTAATCTCCTAAGAAGCCCAACAACCTAATAAAGGGGTCTTATGTCAGGTAATCCGCTAGGGTGGTTATCCACCTCAAGTGTTATTATGTCAGTTATTATTATTATTAATGCCACAAGGTGGGTAGCTTTGCTATTTTCCTTGGCAGCTCTAGTTGTTCCTACTTTAGTTGTAGCTTCAGCTTCTGGTGATTGTACCATTCCTATGTTTAGTTTAGGGCCACTCATTGTGTTATCCCCTCGGGGTGTGCGATAGTTGTATGTTTCTTTACTTTCGTTTGTGTCCAATCGACGTGAGTCTCACCTTATCGTGGATAATCCTCGGTCCAGAGTGTATTGGCTGTTCTGTTGCTCGCCCAGGCGGCCGAGGGCAGTTGTTTGGTGTTTTGAGTCCTGCGGGCTTATTATAGTATGGCCTGGCTTTTCCGTAGGGCCCTTCAGGACCTGGTCAAGGACAACCCAGACCCTGTAGAAGTATATTTAGGATATTGTACGTGTAAGCCCCCAAGCCCCAAAGTGGCAGAGGCCAGGTAAGTCAAGTCATAGTAGAGGTAAGTCAAGTCATAGTAGAGGTAAGCGCCAAAGGCAGAGTCGAGGTAAGCCAATAATCCCATGTACTCTCCTCGAAAGTCAGAATATCAGCAGAGCATGCCTAGGAAGAGTAACTGCAGTGGCAACCCTGGCCCCAGTAGCCTCACTAGCAGGAGTAGACTAACTATCAGCAGCAATAGCTAGAGTATACGCCTCTGTAGCAGCTAGAGTAGACTTAGGTACTTTAGGAACAGCAGTGGACTCTCAAGCCGGATTTAGTTTATTACCTTTTTTTAAGTGAACAACTTGAGTAACTAAAAAGCTTCAGATGTTAAGTCTGATGATGATGATGTGAGTATTTCCTTAGTTCCAGTATTTGTTACTCCTTTCTTTATTGCTCGCAAAGAGTTGCTCGCAAAAGATAAGGTATGAGAATTTTGCGTGAGGCGTGCTTGTGCCAGTATTTGACTCAAGTTTAGTGACTGAAGTGCCAGTGCCAAAGGTGCAGAGCTAAGGATCAACTCAAAAGGCCAAGACCCTCGGATCAACTCAGAAGCCCAGGAGCTAAGGATCAACTCAGAAGCCCAGGAGCTAAGGATCAACTCAAAAGGCCAAGACCCCAGGTGCTCTCTCCTTTACCCCGAAGCCCACCTCAGAAGCCGAAGACCCCTCAACTAAAACAGCAACAGTAGCATTTACTAAAGCAGCACTAAGAGGTCAACCCCATCGACGCACCTAATTGATCTACTTTTGGCTAAGCAACAGATGCACCACCTAATTTATCTACTTTTCAAGCAACGAATAACTCTAAAGGCAAGGCAGCAACAGCCCTACTAATATATCGCTGCAACAGCATCAACAGTGGCACCAGTAGTAGAACTCTATAAAGCAGCTGCAACAGCCCTACTAATATATCGCAGCAACATCATCAGTAACACTATCAGCAGTATGAACTAACTATAAAGCAGCAGCCTAAAAAAGCAGGAAAGACTTTAGCCCCAATGCATCACCAGAAGATGAGACTTTAGGAACTACTTTCAAGTCGAAGTGTGTGTAAGATTCTTTTTTTACGGCTCGCGTTATTATAGTATGGGGGCCAAAGACTTCCATCTTTGTGTCTGAAGTGTACCTCTATCCGGAAGAGGTTCAAAAGCACCGAATTTCTCTACTGAAGCCCCAACGGAGTCTACTCTCTCTACTTTTGCTGCCCCAACTGATTAGTCTTATACTTTAGGGGCAGTTGCAACTTATTTATATGAATTTGGGGCCCCAACTGAGTCTACTTTAGCCCCAAGGCGGTCTTATACTTTAGCCCCAAAAGCAACAGCACCAAGGTAAGATGAGACTTTGTCAACAACTTTAGCGTCAACTGAGGCTTCTACAACAGAAGGAACTACAGTGGGAACTACTTTAGCATCAGCAGCGGATGATACTTAAGGAACAACTCCAACAGCTGCCCCAGCAGCAACAGTAGCATCTGCATAAAAAGCTTAAATACTTAACTCCGAAAGCCTCAACACCAAAGGCAACCCTAGCCTCAAAAGCCACTATCCCATCCCCAACAGAAGCAACTAGCCCAGAAGTCACGGAAGCAACAGAAGCTACTTTACCAGCGGCTGCATAAAAAGCATCACCAGAGGATGAGACTTTAGGAACAACTTTAGCATCTGCATCACCAGAGGATTAAGGAACTCCTTTAGCATCAACAGAAGTCACTACTTTTGCATCAACAGCTGAGTCTACTTTATGACCAACTGTACCAGCATCCCTAGGGTATTCTACTTTATGACCAACTGCACCAGCTGCCCTAACTTTTCAAGCAGCAACTGAGGATTCTTCTACAGTAGGAAGAACTCTACCCCAACTGCCGAAGCCCTACCTGCCCCAGCCCGAACTTTGAAAGCCCGAACTGCCCCAGCCCTACCAGTTAGAGGAACTACTTTTGAATCATAGGAAGGAACTACTTTAGCGACTTTTTTCAGTAGCAACTGAGTCTACAGTAGCCCTACCTTATTGAAGCCCCAAAGGATTCTCCTTTTGGAGCCCCGACTTGATCTACTTTTGTGGGAACGGATTTATCTACTTTTCAAGCAGCTGCTGATTCTACAGTAGGAACAACTCTACCAGCCCCCCACCAGTGGATTCTACTTCAGGAACGACTTTTGCATCAAGGAATTTCTCTACTTTTTTAGCTCCTAATTTATCTAGTTTAGCCGTAGCTAATTTATCTAGTTTAGCCGTACCTTTTCAAGGAACGAATTGAGAGACTTTTGCAGCAAGAGCTACAAGGGTAAGCAGAGCAAGTAGTGGGCGCCTTGCAGGACAAGCCAAATTGAGAGACTTTTAAAGCAACAAATTGATATAAAAAACATCTTCAAATGATAAGTGTATATAATGATAATAGAAGTAATTACTCGCTTCGCTTAATGAATTGCCTCGCTACTTCTCCTTCAAATCCTTCAAAGTCTAGTTGCGTGACTAACCTATAAATTATTGGAAATGAAACCCCTCCGAGTAGTCTTATCTGGGCTCCGGGCCCCCCTCTGAGTAGTCTTCCTAGCCGCAGCTTTCCTATGAACTTAACTAGTCGCCCTACTGTACTGACTCCCAGTAGCAACAGTAAGAGCCCGGTCGGAGCCATAGTAAGAGTATAGCCGCCCTAGTAGCCCTAGCCACCCTAGCTATTATAGTATAACACAGCTTCACTAGCCCCCATAGTGAGTTTTCTGGCCCCTACTCTACTACTAGCTCTGTCAAGCCTACACCACGAAAAAACTATCAACAGAATTAGCCTAAAGAACAAAAGTCAAGCTAGAGATTTTTCATTTTTAGCAATTGAGCATTGTACTATTACTCCATCCTTGGGCTACAATTTGAGTAAATTAATGGAAAGAAAAACCTCAATAAGGAAAATGACCAACAAGTTAATCATAATCAATATGAAATCAAATATATTTTCATGATCAACATGTATAGGGAAAAAATCACAAGAAAGTCAATTACGCACAAGTATCACATAATTTATTTACTTTTCGCAAACAAAATTATTGTTATCCTCGAGGAGATGATGGAATCTGAAGACAATTTATCTCAACATCACAAACTAAAATAGTTGTATTTCTTCCCGAAGATATTTTACATGCTAAACAAATGCAACAAATAGGGAAAATTTGGAAGCAAAAAAAGACAACATGCATGATTTGTAGAATCAAATGGAAAATACAATAAAACTAATCATTTTTAACACTAATTCATAGTGCTATGATTCCTTTTCTCCAATAAAATTAAAATAGTATTATAAAGAATTTTGCTACAATGTAAAAAGAAAATACTTAAACATCCAAAAATAAACTTGTTACTCCCCAAATATTTGGATCCATCAATTGAAGCAACAAAACGAGCTTATAAGCAAACCAAGCAATGATCAATATAGGCATAGAAATTAAGATTAAAGGTAGTGTAGTTAGGAACACAAAGAAAGAAAAGAAGGGACAGACATTGGCAAATGATGATTCCACTAGTGTAGTGGAGGACCCTAATAAGATTATGAGAAGAAAATGAATGCAAGGAATATCAAAAGCAAGAAAAGCATTAGCTGAAACATTTGTTCCAAACAACAATAGTAAGGGTGGTATGGAGAAGAATGGAAGCGAAAGATTTTGTATGCAGTGCTAGAGCTACAAGATTTTATATGGCAAGAACCAAGAATAGGAGAGTGAAGCAAAGGATGTGCTCACAATCCACAATGGGTGTGGACTCAATTCGCAAGTTGCATTGATTATAGTTGAGTGAGTACATGTTGATCACAAAGAACCATATCCCAATAGCAAAATAAATCTTTTGCCTCTAGTCGTCAATGAGGCACTAACCCACACAAGAGCTCGTGGATGCAAAAAGTTAATGATGGCCGCTACCCTTAAACCCACACATAAGCCCAATCATCAAACGCCCCACTCATGCGATATTGTCCATGCTAAAACATCACAGAACTCCCGATTGTAATTTCACTATGGTAGCTACATAGTTGTGTTAATCTTAACATAGAATGTTCAATAATTAATATTAGTTACCAATCATGGAGGAAAAATGATTTCATTTAATCTCACATATCTATTAGATAATAGAATAGATTGGCCATTCTAGCAACCTTTTACCATTAATAACTATGATTTCAAAATCTACACATTTTGTGTGGTATATGGATGAGCAAATTTGTTAAAATATAAAAGTCTTCAATTATGTTGTTTTATGCATGCCCAAGCAAATTAATTTGTTAAAAGATAAATTTCAATTACTTGTAATTATACACACATTTAAATTATATATGCATTGCGATTACAATTAAGAATTCATTAAAAAATAAAGGAATAATATAAAAAAACTTGTAATCAATTGAATAACAAGGTAAATTAAAAAGCAAGTAAATAAACTGTCATTTCTATAAAATCGATAGATACATAACCAGTAATAAAACAACACTAATCTAAAAATTGAACAGGTAAATAATTTCAATAAATAACTACCTAATAAAATTAATTAGTAATTTAACTAAATAACTTATTAAGTCATACCTAACACTGTAAATAACTAATTAAATTTCAAAAATCACCTTTACAGAAAATGTTGTTCATTATTGTTTCCTCGTAATGGATCCAAAAATAGCTCGAGGGCTACAAGAAATAGCAATAACCTAACATAGAAAACTATGTGCTTTCATGTTGCAAGCTCGGTAGAGACACAACATAAAAACCAAGAACCATATATCTTATTTTAAAATACCTCCATTGTCTTCTTCAAGAGCCTGACTAATGCTTGATCCATCATAATTCCATTTAAGTAACTCAGGTACATGTTCTATAGACCTTCATCATAAATGATCACCATGGCTTAGAGGTTACAAATAATAATAATTAGCTTAGCAAGGACATTGTGAGCTTTAATGTTGCAAGCTTGACAGAGATACACATACATACCAAGGACTATAAACATGTCACTATATCATAAATTCTAACTCTTTTATAAGCTTGACTAATCCTTGATCCATCATAACTCCATTTAGGTATTAATATTGCTGAAAATGCTGACCATGTTTCAAAAGCTATCAACAAATGAGAAATTTGTTTTAAGTCACCACTAATTCCCCTTTCCAAGATGCACTTTGGAAACAATTATTTCAACCCATAACATCAAAGTATTAGGTACTCCAAACATTGATTCCTACCGTATATAATTTATGTTTTAAATTAAACCAGATGCATTCTGCAATGAACTTATCAGTGAAAGTTTTATCTAGATTAAGTAGATTTTCCAACCTAAGCATAGCAAAGCATTGTCAGACTTGATATAAAACACATTGAAAATAGAAACGTATCTTTTTGTCTTGGGCCCTTAAGTACTAACCATTAGCAAAGACAAAGCAATAGTGAAAACAAAGGAGAGGAATAAAAGTTAAAATTGAATGTGATCAGCATGGATTACCTCTCAGCAAGCTGTGTTGGCACCTAGAGTTCCACATAGGGATGTCACTGATGAAAGACTTTGAGACCACCGCCACATACTTTCCTTGGACGCTGACGACAAGGAGGTTCTCCTGTAAGCGACGCTTAGGTGGTGATAGAACTGCCTATGTGTAAAATCATTCAAGCGAGGGGAGAGGCGGAGGGACTCGATCCAAGCGAAAAGGATGTGGAACAAAAGGGTGGACCACCGTTGACAATAAGACTAAAATCGAAACCATTGAATTTTTCTTGGAAATATATAAAGATCATGACAAGTAGATCAAACCCTAAATCAAAGATAAGAGAATCCAGATGAAATTTCAATCTAAACTACCAATCCAATAGAGAATTAATTTTTCTAAAAGGAATAATGGAAGAAGAAAAAAATCGAAGAGAAACGACAAAAGATTGCAAAGGTTCTTAGAAAATATTACGCATCTTAGGAGAAGAATGAAGGAGCTGTTCTTGATGAGGAAGTTCTTCTCCTTGATCCTCCTCCACTCTTGCTAGTGTTTTTTGATGCTTCCTTCCACTTGTCCAGAGACCATATGAAAGATCAAGATTCAGAATTTGAAGTGGTAAACGGAAGAGAGAAAAAAAGAGGAATAGCCTACCCTCCTGAACGTTGCATTTCGGACTGACGTACACAAGAGAGAGCAATAGCAAGAGAGGAAAGGGGAAGACGGAACACAATCAAGGCGGCAGCGGCGCTCCGACGTACGTGAGAGAACGAGAGCGACAGCGAGAGAGAGAGGGAGAGGGGAGAAAGAGGAAGAGGGAGCGGCAGCCGTCCGGGTGAAAAATAGGGCATGCTCACAACGGTTCACTCGTCGATGGCATAGCTAAATAGGTGAACTGTTTTCCATTTTTTTCTAAATTAATTTTTAAATAATTTAAAAAATTACTAATTGATGAAGTTGATCATCTCTAAAATATTTGAAATATTATCTATTTGAAATGAAATTTGCATTACTAAAAATACAAAGCCGCGGGTAGATATTTGATCAAATCAAGTTATAAAAAATAATTTACTTTTTAACATACAAATCAAATTGCAACAAATAAATTACATTTTAACACTTAATAGTAATAAAATTTTATTTTAACAAAATAATAGTTTCAGATCAGCAAAATAATATTGAGGATTTATATAAGCTAACATTTTAAATAGCATTTAATAATGCTAATATGTGTGATATGAAAAAAAAATACTATATAATTGCTTGATAATGAATTTTGTGTATAATACAAATTACATGAATTAATTTAAAGGTGTCATTTAAAAAAATTGATGAAGTCATTTAATATTATCGATAGTATAAAAGAAATACATGATTCCTTATCAATAAATGTTTAATTATTTGCAACTATTATTGGAAAATTTGAGAGAGAAACATCTGTGTTGGTCTCTATGAAATTTTAAACTCCTCTTTTCTTCTTCTTCTACAATTTTATTTTTCCTTCTACAGAATATTGACTTGAGCATCGGAGTGGTCTGTCGAGACTCTTTAGCACTATTCTCACCTCTTATTGAAGTGCATTTCAGGTTTTCATCATCCTCTCCCTCGAGCTCTGCTAGGAAGTCGCACACGTCGGATCGTTCGTTGACTAGTGACTTGACAATCCGCGGTATTCAGTCGGAACAAAATGGCGCCGTCTTTGGGAACACTGAGCTGAGACGTCGTGAAGGTTAACACTAGAAGAACTACTGACAACCGTAATTTTGTCAAAGAAAAAGACCAATAGAACTGATCCGAGCACCGGGATGTCCCCATTCCATGTTGTCTACGGCGAACCATCGATAAATCATACTACCTGGTTGACTGCCAACGAAAGGAGCTCAACAAATCCTGGAACATCAGCTATTTGAGGTCATATTGCATAATTCATAGTTTTACTGTTTTATGTCTCTCTTCTTATTTGTTTGTTTACTCATTATGTAAATATTCTTTTACAAGGAAGCAAGATTCACATCAGCTCTCTTAGCCTAGTAGCTGATGGCTCAGTCTTACGACAGGTAGGGATTTCTTAAACCTTCATGGCCTTCTCAGCCCAATCACTGATGGCTTAGCCTTATGACAGGCAGGGATTTCTTAACCTTCACGACCCTCTCAGCCCAATCACTGATGGCTCAGCCTTACAACAAACAAGGATTTCTCAGACCTTCATGGTCCTTTCAGCCCAGTCGCTGATGGCTCAGCCTTACGACAGGCAAGAATGTCTCAGACCTTCACGGCCCTCTCAGTCCAATCGCTGATGGCTCAGCCTTATGACAACCAAGGATTTCTCAGACCTTCATGGCCCTCTCAGCCCAGTCGCTGATGGCTCAGCCTTACGACAGGCAAAGATGTCTTAGACCTTTACGACCCTCTCAACCCAGTTGCTAATCGCTCAGCCTTACGATAGGTAAGGATTTCTCAGACCTTCACGACCCTCTCAGCCAAGTCGCTGATGGCTCAACCTTACGACAGATAAGGATTTCTCAGACCTTCATGGCCCTCTCAGCCCAGTCGCTGATGCCTTAGCCTTACGACAGACAAGGATGTCTCAAACCTTCACGACCCTCTCAGCCCAGTTGCTGATGGGTCAGCCTTACGACAAGCAAGGATGTCTCAGACCTTCACGGCCCTCTCAGTCCAGTCGCTGATGGCTTAGTCTTATGACAACCAAGGATTTCTCAGACCTTCATGGCCCTCTCAGCCCAGTCGTTGATGGCTCAACCTTACGACAGACAAGGATGTCTCAGACCTTTACGACCCTCTCAACCCAGTTGCTGATCGCTCAGCCTTACGATAGGTAAGGATTTCTCAGACCTTCACGACCCTCTCAGCCAAGTCGCTAATGGCTCAGCCTTACGACAGACAGGGATTTCTCAGACCTTCATGGCCCTCTCAGCCCAGTCGCTGATGGCTTAGCCTTGAGCAACTTTGACCAAAATTGCTCTGAGATGGAACACAAGAGGATATTTTGAACGTTAAATTATAATTGAAATATTATTTTATTAATTTTTTAATGACAGAACCTTTTTGACCATATGGATAATTAGGGACATCTTTTTATTTTTTTGATCCAAAGTTATTCCTAACATTTTTTTAAAAAATCCCTAATTTAATTGATTGAATTGGTTTAACCCTAAATATATGGTTCAACTATAAATTGGTTAGAATAAATTCAAACATATCTCTGTTTAAACTCATATAACTCTGATCACTATGTTTTTGTAATAGATTCCATATGAATTTAATTTGACTTCGACTTGAAGCTCAAATTTTATGTTTAATTTTATTTTATCACTTAATTTTTAAAAATAAATAAATAAATTTAACATTTTATTATTTGATTTATTTTTTATTACATAATTTTTATAGTATTTCAATATTTAACATGGTGTCCCTAACAAGTATGATTACACTATATTAAAAAAATAGATTTATCACTAAAAATCTTACTTTTAAAGAAAACGGTAAACTAAAATCAAGAACCTATGACATTGCATAAAAGAACACTACATTAGATAAAGCCAAAGAGAAATTATTGTGAAAATGAAAGAGAGCAAGGGAATGAAAATAGATGAAAGAGAGTAGTAATAAAGCTTTAACGATTAAGAGAATTTGTTGTTGAAAACAATAACAAAGAAAAATTAGGGTTTTCAAAGATGCAACTTTAGGTAGTGGTAGGTAATCAAGTGAAGGAGTAGGAGAGATAAAACACTATACTTTAAGAATTTATAGTGTTTTACTTGCTCAAATGAAAATGTGTCAAATGGATGGAGATTCAAAGAAAACAATAAAAGTAGTGGAGTACTCAGCTGCTTGATTGGGTGTATATGAAGTTGGATTTACAATTTAAGTTTTTTTTATAATTCAGGTGTTCGGGTTTTACTCGATTAATCCTAAAGGTAAACAATCTTTCCTCCTAGTTTGCCTTCCAGATAAAATTGAATCATAATTTATGCACACTTAGAGGTCGACCTTTAAAATATTTATTTTTATTGAAATTCGAGCCTTGATCATTTTATTTATTTCTCAGAGTGTTTTATCAATGCACCACACTGTGTGGGAGAATGATTTGAGTATATTTTGTATTTGTCAGATATCCAGTACTGACTAATCCTGAGGTGGATGACTTGATCCCACAGATCAACCCATCTAGTAAATTTGAAAGTGCAAGTGGGTCTTGATCGGTAGCTCAACTACACTAGAAGTTCGAGCACCGCGGGCATTCGAAAGTGCCCAATGTGAGAATCGAACCCTCGCTCGTGGATTTCTTTACCTTGTCTCTTACCGCGCGTTGTGTCGTGTCTCTATAGAGAATCATATGCGACAAACAATAAAATTTACAACGGAAATAGGATCCCAAAGAGCGATCCATGTGAAAGAAAACTCGTACAAAGTTTGATTTATCTATCTAATAGATTTATACACTTGAAGCGTGCCCTTCGCTTATCTCACTCGTCCTCGATTCGCCGGATCTCTTGTACGTTCAAGTGTCTGTGCTTCTATGCGTATTCACACGAACACGATCTCAAGTTTTAGAGAAGAATCACCTTTATGGTGCTAGCCACACAAGGAGATTCGATCAAAACAAGGAGGAGGAAGAAAAGGGTGCTCAAAAATGTCCTATTCATCTTGAAAAATACAAGAAAAATCTTTTATATTCATCTCACGAATATGAAGAGTTTTTGCCTCTTTAGCTTCCCCACATTAAAGCTAATTAAAACCCAAATAGAACACATGTTTTTCATGTTAGCTCTTCATCTTCTCTTCATCCAATGAAAAGAAAAACCCTTGGTCTTCCTCTATTATTAATTTATTAAACATTTTAATGAATTAATATCTCATTCAAATTTGATTGAGTCTAATCTAAATAAGTCTAACTCAAATTAGACTCAATCTCATAATCTAATTGGGTTCACTTGAGTCTAGCTCAATTAATCCAATACAGATCATATTTTAGTCAAATTAAAATGAATCAATCTTCGAAGCATCGTGTCCTTTGTGTGTGACCCAATAGATTCTCATAACATTGATAATGTGTCTAAACCGCTTTAAACACATAAGCAATGAGCGACATCTAGCAATGCATTATTGCTACCCAAGTGACGAGAAAGTTGAGATTCGACCTAACCTTTCCGTGACTACTATAATGTATGATAATGTCCTTCTATCCTCGATATTTAGATTGATCAATGAGGCATAGACTGTGTCATCCTCGATATCAATCTTTGTATTTCTTGATCCTCGAGTAGACTCACTTAAGCAAATGAGCTCAATATCTCATATTAACTCATTTGAGTATGGTTATGCATTTAATAGTCCTACTCAATCAAGGGATCCACAAATATCAGTTTCACCATACGGGAGGGATAGATCTCATCTACATCACTCACATCCTTCAGCATAATTCGTTGCATACCTAGTGATCACCTTTATAGTCCACTCTATTACGGATGACGTTTGACAATACCAAAGTATAAAATTCCTTATGTAGGGAACCATAGTGACTTCGGGTTTAAGGACTATTCATACTAATAATCACATAAGAAAGTTTATGACACTCATATAACGATCCATGAAACTTTCTCATGGCGGATCAATTCAGTATATATTTTCTAATATATACTCATGTGTCAATGTGATATCACATATCCATAAGTTGTGATATCAAGTCATCAATTGACCTACATACTAGTCTCATGTATTAATATTGTCTTTGAATATTAATACTTAACTAAGAATAATTAAGTGTAATGTTCTCTACATCATGTTACTATCAGTTCAACTAATTGATATGATGTAGATTGAACCTACTATTCAAGGACATTATTATATTTAGTCATTTGGCACAAACATAAAGTAAATATAATAATCAAACTTTGCCTTTATTAACAATAGAATATGATATAAAAATTTCTAGTCAATCATCATATAATTGACTCTAGGGTTACTACTAACAATCTTCGACTAGCATTAGTATCAATCACTGTACTATCTAATACCCAGTGACCTAGTGTGACCATAATGCTTCTTTTATGTCAAAGTCTTGGTCAAAGGATCTGCGATGTTAGCATCAGTCGGTACTCTGCATATCCTCACATCTCCTTTATCGATGATCTCTCGAATGAGATGGAAATGTCGTAATATATGTTTGGAACACTGATGAGAGCGAGATTCCTTAGCTTGTACAATAACCCCATTGTTGTCATAATAGAGATCTATTGGGTTCACTATGCTAGGAATCACCCTAAGCTCTACAACGAACTTCTGAATCTAAACAACCTCCTTTACTGCATCAGACGCAGTAATATACTTTGTTTCTATTGTAGAATCTGTAACTGTGTCTTGCTTCGAACTCTTCCAGCTCATAGCGCCACCATTCAAACAAAATACATACTCTGACTATGATCTGGAATCATCCTTATCAGTTTGAAAGTTTGCATCACTGTAACCCTTTAAAGTTAACTCCTCATCACCTTCAAATAAAATATTCTTTTGTCATTCGCAATTACTTAAGAATATTCTTGACAGCTGTCCAGTGACTTTCACCTGGATCTGACTGGTATCTGCTCATCATGCTCAACGCATACGAGACATCAGGGCGAATACATAACATAACGTACATGATAGATAGCAGATGCATAAAAGATCTGATCCATGCGATCTCTCTCCTCCTTAGAAAAGGGACATTGAGTCTTCGAAAGACTTACATCATATGACATTGGTAGAAATCTCTTCTTGGAATTGTGCATGACAAAACAAGATAAGACCTTGTCAATGTATGTACTCTGACTTAGAACAAACAATTTATGAGATCTATCTCTATAGATCTTAATGCCTAGAATGTTGGCTGCTTCACCTAAGTCCTTCATTGAGAAACAATTCCCCAACCATGTCTTCATAGACTGTAGTGAAGGGATATCATTCCTAATGAGAAGTATGTCATCTACATATAAGATCAAGAAAATAATTGTGCTCCCACTAATCCTCTTATAGACACAAGATTCATCTTGATTATTGATGAAACCAAACTCTTTGATCACATCATTGAATTGAAGGTTCCAGCTTCGAGAAGCTTGCTTTAGTCCATAAATGGACCTTTGCAACTTACATACCTTTTTAACATTTTTTGAATCTACAAAACTCTCAAATTGTGTCATGTACACATCCTCGAATATGTTTTATTCAAAAACGCGATTTTGATATCCATCTACTAAATCTCATAATCACGGTAAGCTGCAACAGCAAACATGATCCAAATAGACTTAAACATTGCTACTGATCAAAAGATTTCATCATAGTCAATACCATGAATTTGCTTAAAGACTTTAGCCACTAGTTGCCCTTTATAGATATGCATAAGACCATCTATGTCAATCTTTCTCTTAAAGACACACTTTGTATATTCAACTCAACAAGCACAACATCATTGTGTTAGTAGTAGCCCTAAAGTCAATTATATGATGATTGACTAGGAATTTTTGTATCATATTCTATTATTAATAAAGATAAGATTTTTTATTATTATACTTACTTTATATTTGTGTCATTGCCTACTCGTAGGCCCACTTCACCCTTTGTTAATGCTCTAGTTCTTCGCAGGCCTTACACATTGATACAAATGTGAGACATGTAATTGGTATCTAATACTCATGATAAAGAAATAGATAGATTGACTTCTATAACATATATACCTAAGACAGAAGTCTCACTTCTTTTCTTCTTAACTTCCTCTAAGTAAAGCTTGCAGTTCTTCTTCCAATGTCCTATCTCACCACAATGGAAGTAGGTTCCTGTTGGCGTTCTGGATCTCCGTCCTGCGTTTCAGATTCTATCCGCTCCGAAAAGCATAGAACTCCACAGGACAAAAAATTTTATCCCGCCTGGATCAATTGACAAAGTCTACAAAAGACTAAGTCAATCTTTCCTTCAGGATCGCCGATTCCTAAATTACTAACTACGGTTTCTACAACTAGTTCTAGTACGAAAATTAAACTACGGAAAATATAAATCATACCAGAACCCTGTTTGAACCTCGGAACCTTCCGCTGTATTCCTAACTTCTTCCTGGACGTTGGGTGGACAACGGACCTCCAGAAATAAAGGAACTGCAACCTCTGCTGGATGAAGCCTTGGATCGCTTTGCTTCTTTCTTGAAGCAGCTTAGTTCTTCCTTGCCTTCCACCTTGGATCTGGCCACCACCACAAGAAGGAGTTTCGGCCACCAAGAGAGAAAGAAGAAGAACACAAGAGGAAGAAGAAGAAGAGGATGGGCGCCGGCCACTTAGAGAGAAAATGAAGCAATTGCGAAATCGGAGAGATTTCGTATGCTATTCTTTGTTGTGTTCCTCCCTTGGCCGCCCACCCCCTCTTTATATAGCCTCACGCCCAAGACCAAGCTCTCTTCGCCAATTAAGAATTATTTCTTTAATTTTGATTGATTCCACGAACCAATTCTAAATTATAGAAACCTCTTAAATCCGGGCCTTTAGATTGTCTTGCTTGGTTTCTAGCCGTTAGATCTTTTCGGAATTATTTAAAAAAATAATTCCAAACTTATCTATAAGTGGCCGGCCATATGGATGAGCTTTGGTTCAATCGGTGAACCAACTTTATATTAAAAAGGAAAATAAAACCGAACCGAAGAGATCTCATCCGTTGGATGCAACTTAATCTCATCTAACGGTTACGATATAATCTCTTTTAATATAACTTGATCTCTTCAATCCAATGGCCATGATTAAATCACTTGGGCGTGTGGTTCAATGAACCATCTCTGGTTCACCTTGTGAACCGGTTCTTCCTTCCAAAGAGAATTAAAACCGAACCGGAGAGATCTCGTCCATCGGACGCGACTTAATCTCATCCAACGGTTCTAATCTATTCTCTTTCAATCTTCTTTATTTATTTCGATCCAATGGATGCAACTTGATCTAATCCCACGGATACAAGCTGATCTCATCCATTAACTCATCCTACGGTCGAGAACTAATCTCATCCAACGGTTGAGATTAAATCTCATCCGACGGCTGAGAACTAATCTCATCCGTTTGATTGCATCCTTTTGAAGATGTCTTTAGGCTACAGTGGGGACCTCGAGGAGGTATTGGATCTGGCCTTCTGATGGGTTTCAGATCCCGTATTCAACCCCAAATACACACCTACATCCATCAATAACGATCCATTCCACTAGAGGATCATTATTGCACTACCAATCCAATCTCCAAATTACGTTATGGGTTCCTTCTTATTATTTTATGCATTGCTCCCCGTGTTTAAGATATCGTATGTCCGTCAATTATCTGAGTTCACTGACAACTCAATAATCGACATCTAAGACCTTGAATAGTACCACTCAACCTTATTGTCAGCCGGACCAAGTCCACTTGCAAGATTTGACTTGACAATCCTTATGAGCTCTCCAAGGGGACCCATGAACTTACCGTTGACCGCGCTCGTCGATCACCGAAGTACTCATTGCTATTGAAAATAATATCCAGTCACCGGAGAAGGCATCTCACTGGTTGCAAGCGGTTGGTTGCTGGGTTGGTTGTCGAAGTTCGACACCAAAAGCTTGTGAAGTTTTTGAAGATTGTTTCATCTTCATCGAAAAGGTTCTGGCCATTTGCCCAAAATCGATGGTCAATGGTAGACCATCAAAAATTACACCGAAAATATGATTATCAGTGATAGTTAGAAAGCCCTAAAAATTAACGTGACGTGTGTTGTTGCGTGTTTTTGATATTAGGAGTTTTCTCTCGTATCAACCATTGTCGATCGTCAGCTAGTATCGAAGACGATGATGCGACTCTTGGCTTTGGAAGTCGTCCAGACGAGAGCTTGGCGTAGATCACCGGTAGAGGTAAAGCTTTGAAAGAGCTGCTCGATTGATGCCAATCTCATTCCTGCTCAACGTCATATGTCAGGTATACTTAGAATAAATTGTTATTCTTTAAAATTTTAATTTTCAATTATGCCATGTACTTGTTGTATCTTGTATGCATATGTTACGAGTGTTGTAATAATTAATTGTAATTATTATCTTTTTCTTCTGCTGCGCACGTTTGTGAAATGTGTAAACACGTGCAATACAATGATCCTAACAGTGGTATTAGAGCCTGATAGTGCCAGATATACGTATAAAATCATTTTATGTGTTATAGTTAGTCATAAATCTAATTAGAGAAATATTATAATTTAATTAAGAATTTCTAATTATAAAAATTTCTAATTGGTTGGAGATTTCTTATTAGAAAAATTATTTTCTAATTAATTAGATTTTTTAATTAAGAATTTTATTTTTTAAAATAAAATATATGTTTATATTTGAAAATTATTTCCTAACCTAATTAAATGATCATGATTTATGAAGTTAGATTCTTAATTATATTTTATTATCAGATAAGATTTATGATGGCTATGGCTGAAAGTAGTCATGATCAGTTACATTAATTATGTCATGTCATGTTATTTTTCATGATTAGTTGCATTAATTATGTCATGCTATTTAATGTCATGTTATGTAGATAATTTAATTATTTACATGAAAAGAGGATGAGACCTGAAACTCCTTACAAAATTATTAAAGTTAACACCTTCCACTAATATGGTTAGAACTAGAGTTTGATTTTTTGTTTGGGTTGTTGGACTCTCTCAAGCTTGGCTTGAAATTAGATATGTTCAAACCATCAAGATATAATATCATGATTAACAAGCTAGCTTTAATTTAGAGTGTTGATTTGTTGGACTCTCTCCAATGTCAATATGGATAGAGGTGAAGTTGGGTGTTATATATATGATGTATACGTGTTAATGTGTTAACAACCTAATATTTATGTGAACATTCAATTAGTTGATAGCATAATGTGATAGTTATGTATACGTGATACATGCATAATTGGTATATGATACCTACCATTGTTGCTAAGAATGACTTGTTGGACTTTCTCCAAGGTTGTTCTTATCTATAGTGGATATCAACCCATTTGGAGAGTACCTACTATCTTCCGAATTCAAAGTAAGGGCTCTTGAATTTATAAAATAAATGAGATCAATAAATGTATGTAAATTATTTACAAATACATTGCAAATCATCTCTTATATGCGCTTGATATTTCTATATTTAATTGATTATGCATGTTGTCTTTGAATTGCACATAATTTTGGACACTAACAATTTGACTTGCTCTAACTTCTTGGACTGGTATAGGAATTTGAGAATTATTCTCAAATTCAAAATTGCAAGTGTTATCTTGAGTCTATGAAGGGAAAGTAGGCATGTGATACCTCATCTGCTTCAGGTATTTTTGTAATTGAATGTCATACTATTTTCTCATATACTCGGGTATTGGATACTAAGTGCAACTCTTATATATGTGATAACATATAGGGCTTACGAATTGTAAAAGGCTTTTCTTAGAGTTAATTATTATTATATTCTTATTTTAGTAAAGAATATCCTTTCTATTTCTTGCTTAAATAGAAAAGGTTCCATTTAACTTTTAATAACAATTATTTTTACGTAACTTTGAATGGAGTTTTTCATGGGACCGAAATATTAAATAATGGTATCTACGTATTAGATATGTCCAACGAGGCATTCAATATCGAAACAAGCAACAAGCATGCTCGAAAGGATGATCACTTAACCTCCTACTCATGGCATTGTCGTCTTGACCCTATAAGCAAGAAACACATGTCCGAACTCCAAAAGGTTAGCAGTTTAAAATCATTTAAACCAAATTCATTTGATACATGTGACAACTATTATTGAAGCATTACCTATTTACTATGACAACAATGGAGCAATCACATAGGCGATGGAACTTAGGTCTCACCATTGATCCAAATATGTGCTTCGACGTTATCAATTGATCAGAGATATTATTAGTAGAAGAGAAATATAAATCGAGAAAATTCCCACCAAAAGGAACCTTACAAATCCTTTAACGAAACCTCTACCTCAAAGTAAGTTTGAGAAACACATAGAGGCATGTGGTATTGGATACAATGGCGGTTGGCCTTAGGCCAAGTGGGAGTATGTTATATTCGAGAGGTGTCCTAAGACAATCGTCTTATAGTAGTATTATTTATTGGATAAATAGTGATTTACTATTTAAGTGCACATTCTCTATGTGTTTGATTGGATCTTAAACTCATTTACTGAATGTCTGCAATATGATTCATGACATGAGAGAATTTGTGATTGGATCACAACTAATAAACATATCTACATGTGCAATTATGAATGTATTGAAATTATCCTTAGTCGATGAATTGATGAGCGTGAGCGTCATCGATTCTGTTGAGACTAACACGTTTAAACTTCTTGGTTTACAAAGCAGCTATTCTCATTGGCTGGAGACATCGAATGTCGAGAGTTAAACATGAATGCTAGTTAAAGGTAACTAGTTCATTGGAGTGACCTTCCATGAGATTTTATATAGTTCTATGCATCTGTCAATGAAAATCTTAGTGTAGCTTAAGTGTCAGTTTCCTTTGACTTGCGGTATTCAAGTCACCTTGGTCATAGAGCCTTATACTTTATCGTGGAGGCTTATACTTTGACATCTTAAGCAAATATCTCCAGGAGATGTGGATCCGGGATGATTGAGTATAAGTCAAAGTGCCCGAAGGTACTTGAATATCCAACAGAGGATTCATCGCTCCTTTAAAAGGAGATGTATACTTTGCGACCGCTTGCCAAGATTGTTACTAAAAATCTTTGGCCAAAGTATTACATGTCAAGAGTACGGTACTCTTAGATACATATACAAGTTGGTGCAAGATGCACTAAGATCTTGCCTAGAGTTTCGATGTTTGACAATACACCTAAGTCGGTCAGTTTGACCAAGGGTTGATCCAAACAGGACTTGATGTTTGGATGTGTGGAAGTGAGCGAGAAGACCTAGTCGGTTAGACTAGGCAGTGGAAGTCCTAATCTGGAAGATTGGGCAAGGGAAGTCCTGGTGAGTGAAGCTGGGCAAGGGAAAGTCCTAGTTGTAGGCTAGGCAAAGGGAAGTCCTGATTTGGAGGATCAGGCGGAAGTCTTGGCAGAGTCAAGTGCACCAGGTGAAGTCTGGGCTGGTCTAGGTGACCGAGTCGCAGCAGAAGTCTGGGCTGGTCTAGGTGACCGAGTCGCAGCAGAAGTCTGGGCTGGTCTGGGTGACCGAGGCAGCAGAAGTCTGGGTTGGTTAGAGAGAGAACCGAACCGCAGCAAAAATCCTGGGGGGCGAGGACAGAGCCGAGCACAAGTCCAACAAGTCTGGAGGACTTGGTTGGCATAAATTCTCCTGAGTGGAGTGGGTAAGGGCACGTTTCCAGAGTGGAACAGGAGACGTCAGACTAACCCAGGATTTCGGTAGAAATCCGAAGTTAGACCCACAAGGTAAAGCTAGGTTGGCTTGGTTGTTTTCATGCTTGTTTTGCAGGAACCATAATGCAGGGTCAACTTCAACGGGTCATAACTTTTGACTCGGGACTCGAAACGAGGCACGGTCAGATGCGTTGGAAAGCCCTTTCAGAGATCTACAAAAAAGGTTTCTGGAGTCGACTCAGATTCGGGCTGGAGTCGACTCAAGGAGCTGGAGTCGACTCAGAAGTGCATTTGAGTCGACTCGGACAGCAGATAACGAGCAGAATCGAGCAGGATAAAGTTTTATCTGCCACGTCAGCTGGAGTCGACCCAGATGGGCATCTGAGTCGACTCAGGAGCAGTATATAAGGCCGTGAACGTGCAGAAGCAAAGGCATTCAAGCCAGAAACCTCCCTGCTCAACCTGTGGTGCTACTAAACGCGAACGAGGCCAGACGCTTGCAACCGGGGAAGATCCAGGAGGGGTGCGCGGCGCTCAGGACTTCCGGATCGGCAACAAGTGTTTGCATTTTATTTTTCTAGTCTTTACATTCTGTTCTTTATTATATTTATTCTTTACGGACTGTAAGACGGGTTTCTCCGCCTCCGAACGACGTTCGGAAAGGAGACCACTAGTGGACGGGCGCCTCCCGTGATTAGGCCTTGGACGTACTAACCCTGGGGGGTTAGGAACCAAGTAAATCCCGCGTGTCCCTTGCATTTATTTCTAATCCGCTGCTTAGTTTTTGTTAGTAAAATGAACGAATTCGAAAAAGCGACACGCGCTATTCACCCCCCCTCTAGCGCGTACATCGATCCTACAATTGGTATCAGAGCCGGTGCGCTCTTGATTGGACTAACCGCCAAGGGAGCAAGACGACAAAGATGGAGGGGGAAAAAGGTAATAATTTAAATTTTAAATTTAAATTTCATATTATATGTTTTAAGTGCAGGGAGAGAGGGCACTACAAAAATAAGTGTCCTACTCGAAAGATTCGGACGGCACCACCGGCGGCAAAGGAGCAACCGATGCCAGGAGCCCGGAGGAACAAAGAGCACATCCAATGCTTCAAGTGCCAAAAACGCGGTCACTACAAGAACCGGTGCCCGGAGAGGAAGACGGCGAAAAAATCAGAATTGGGGGAAGCGATTCCGGTAAGTAGTTTAATTTACGAAAATACCCCTAGGATGCATGACCATGCTAGATTTTCTATTTCTGCAAATTTAGATAATTTTTCTGAAAATTTAGAAAAATTAGAAAAAGTCAATTTGAATAATTCAAATTTAGATAAAAATTTTAGATAAATTAAAAAATTGAAATTTAAATAAGATAAATAAATCTAAAAATTAGAAAATTTTGAATAATTCAATAAATTAGAAAATTTTAAACTTAGATAAAAATTTAAATAACCGCAAGTATACGGAATGTCGTCAAGTAATAAAAATATCGATCCACAGGGACCGTGGAATTACTTACTAGATTTAGCACAAAAAGGTGGAGAGAAAACTGAGCATAGGTTGTTGTGGGGGAGAAGGGAGTATTCTAGAGTACTTTATCCTAGAACCGAAGTAAGGAGACGACTGTGACAATGGTTTGGGAAGCGATCCTAGGACTTCGGACTCCTCAGTGCATTGATTGATTGACTTGGATCCTCTACCTTTCCTCAATAATTGTTCAATTGTAGGGATGCTAACCAATATATCCAATTCGACCTCGTCAGGTATCCTCGGAATAAATCATTGGTGTTCTTACGTCATCATTGTCGGTTTGAGATGGTTCTAGAAGCCCGGTTTAAGGCTTTCCTGTGTCACTCAGGCGCCCCGGAGTGCTAAAAGAACCCTATCCCCTGTCACAGGATATCTTTTTACGGACCTCTCCCCAACAATGAGTGACCGCTAACTATCCCTCATAGAAACTAACTATGAATTAAGAAACCCCTCGGAAACTCGCCCGGTTCAAGGCTTTCTTCCTGTCACGAAGCGCCCCGGTGTACGGCCTAATGATTCCTCAATTCACAATCAATTCCTACCCTCATGGATTCATACACACGCATTTAATCATTCATCACACAAGCACAAATCCATAAAGCAATAGACAATTAAATCATTGAAATCGGTAGATTAACAAATCCAGAGTACAATCATCCAATACATCCGATTCATCCTACATCCTAGAATCTAGGGAACTACTCCATATCGTGGAGGTTACAATGCAAAGGAAAGAAAGAGTACATCCTACTCCGAAGATACTACAATGAAATGCAGGAAATAGGACTTATCTTCTTCCTCGGACTGCAAACTCCGCGTAGATGAGATGTGGATGGAATGGAGCAGCCGGATCGGTGGATGGATCGTCGAATCTTGCTCCGAAACAGGCGTCGGTGGCTCTAGAACAGCTCCGGTGGCTCTCCAAGGTCTCCCCCCTTTTTAGGTCTCTAAGAGGACCTATTTATAGGCAGTCCCCGCGGTCAGGCACGCCCCGCCCACACGGCCGTGCCTGGGAGGCACGGCCCAGTGTGGGCACAGTCATCAGGATGAGACACGGCCGTGCCTCTCAGGCACGGCCGGATGCAGTTATGCTTCTGTTCAGGGGCACGGCCGTGCCTCTGAGGCACGGTCCAGAAGAGATTTGGCTCTGTTTGAAGGCACGGCCGTGCCTTTGAGGCACGGCCACAGCCTGTCTCTTCTCATTTTGCTGGACACGGCCGTGTCTGTGAGGCACGGCCAGCTGCAGGGGACTCTCTGTTTTGACACACGGCCGTGCCTGGTGGGCACGGCCAACAGCAGTTGCTTCTCTCTGATTGGAAACACGGCCGTGCCTGTGAGGCACGGCCACGCCTCGGCTGGCTTCTGTTTTGAAACACGGCCGTGTCTGGTAGACACGGCCTCTTCTGCTGCTGATGGGGGATGTTGGCACGGCCGTGCCAGTGAGGCACGGCCAAGGCTTGTTGATCTTCTGTTTGTGCACACGCCCGTGCCCTGTGAAGCACGGCCAGGAAGCTGAATAGACACGGCCGTGCCTATGAGGCACGGCCCTGTCTTGCCTTGTCTTCAATGGTAACTCCGATTTGCCCGATTTTGCTCCAAATTCCATCCTGAAACAAGTAAAAACAAGAGCAGATCTCCGAACTAGGAAATGCAAGATATATGCCTAAATGCACGGATAAGGGATGCAATGCACACAAGATATAACAATAAACTCAGAAAGATGTGCAAATAAAGTATAAATACGAATATAAACCCTATGCACATCACACCCCCAGACTTAAACCTTTGCTTGTCCTCAAGCAAAAACTTAGCGTCTAGATTTAGATAACCAATGCAAGCAAATTATATATCCTAAGCACAGCAATCTAATCTTATCAAACACAAGTAATGGTAAGCATGAAACTCAAAAATCATATAAGATGAACATAATAGTACGATAACCTTTATATTTATTTATTGGATGGTTAAAACAGTAGAGTTTCATTTTTTTAATTTAAAGATCCTAAATATTTACCCTTAGGTAAATTTTTAGAAAAAATATCCTATATCTAATAAATGATAGAGATACCCAAATGATTGAGTGACTCACAAATGAGCATAACTCATTGAATCCACAAGCACTTATAAACAATATTTTAAATTATTCTATGTACAAAATTATATATTACACTTGATATCCGTTAAATGACTTAATTTAAACTATATATATTATTAAACTAGTCTTGCTGTTCCAATACAACCACACTTGTAAATTTTGAATTTTATTTTAAGGTTCCAATCCTTCAAAATTATTATTTAAGGATCCACTACCTTCACCTTCAAATTGTATCAGTTTATAATATTATTAAACTAACCGACACAACCACACTTGAAATTATTCAATAATATTATTATTTTAACAATTTAATTTTAAGTATTTTTTGTTAGTTTATAACTTGAAATCATTTAGTTTATAACCGGAGAACTACACTAGATTATATATATCTAAGGTTGGGTTAGGTCAACACAACTCTAAATAATAAGTCTATTGGTACAAGAAACATCAGATAATCAAATCTAATTTTGATAATAGTAAAAGTTTAAAGTTAAATTGTGTTATGATCTAATAAAATTAATCAAGTGTGCAGGTAACACAACTAGAAAAGTTTTAACTGAAAACTAAACCATATTAAGTCATAATTGGAAACTAGACAAAACTGCTCTTAGTTTGAGATTAAATTCAAATTGTATATGCTTAGAATTCTGTTCTGTTCAATTTTTGCCGATAAAAATTTTCAAAAACAAAAACCTTTCCAAGCAACCTACGTCTTCGATCAGACATGTACTTGATTGATCAAGTAAGTTCTTGACCAATCAAAGCACACCTTGATCGAAGCATATGATCTTGAACTCTTATGTTGGTATTTAGTATCCATACAAAAGAAAACAAAAATAACTATGCAGCGGAATAAATAGTTGTATCATTCTTCTTTGTAGATTGTATAGAAGACGATTAGTAACCGAAGAGCTCTTGATCTTCTGTTGTATTCCTCTCTTCTTGGACGTCGTGTGAGCGACGATCTACCAAGATGACTCCACCCAATTCCTTCTAATCCTTTCTTCCAATCTTCCAATCCGATGGTAAGAACTCAAGGAAGAAGCTCTATTCTTCTTCCTCTTCCTCTTCTTCTTTCTATTCTCTTGGCCGCCGGCTGATGTGCGTAGGATATATAACCATTTCTTACACTTTATTCGCACATCTTTATGCTTTTCATGCTGTATCTTATGTATGTTACACCCTTATCTGTGCATTTGACATCGTATTCTTTATTTCCTAGTTCGGAGGACTGCTTGTGTGTTTGTGTGTTTCAGGATTAAAAACAGAGCAAAACAGGCTAAACGGAGCACTCATTGAAGACTTGGCAAGATAGGGCCGTGCCTCATAGGCACGGCCGTGTCTATCACCTCCATGGACCGTGTCTACAAAGCACGGGCGTGCCCCCAACCAGAGAACCAACATGCCTTGGCCGTGCCCCATAGGCACGCCCGTGCCTGTCCTCCTGCAGCACCAAGACATGGTTGTGTCCCTCAGACACGGCCGTGTCTCCCACCAGAGAAGCCCCTGTCTTTGGCCGTGTCCCACAGACACGGGCGTGTGTCTTCATCAGAACCATGCCAAGACATGGCCGTGTCCCTCAGACACGGCCGTGTCCTCTACCAGAGAAGCACCTGCCTCAGACCGTGCCTCAGAGGCACGGGCGTGTCTCCCAGCAGAGTACAGAATTCCTATGGCCGTGCCTCACAGGCACGGCCGTGCCTCAGACAGCTTCAACACTTCTTGGCCGTGCTTCATAGGCACGGCCATGCCTCCACCACAGCTGGGCGGCCACACCCGGCCGTGTCTCCCAGACACGGCCGTGTGACGGGGGCGTGCCTGGCCGATTTTCAGGGCATTTCTTGGGGGCCTATAAATAGACCCTCTTAAGAGCCCTAGAGAGAGGGGGAGATCTTGGAGAGCCACCGGAGCGTGCTAGAGCCACCGACGCCTCATTCCGGAGCCAGATTCGATGATCCGTTCATCCGCTTGGACACTCCATCGCATCTACATCCCACCTTCGCGGAGATTGCAGTCCGGAGAAGAAGAACTTCATTGATAAGTCTTATTTCCTAATTTCTCTTAGATTTCTTGGAATAGGATGTATTGTTTTCACTCTACTCTGCATTGTAACCTCCCCGATATGGAGTAGTCCTCCAGATTCTAGGATGTAGGAAGAATCGGGGTTATTGGATGATTGTAAACTTGGGATTTGTTAATCTACCATGTTCTATGATATTATTGTGCAATTGCTTTGTGGATTTATGCTCTATGCTTGTTTGATGATATGCTTGTGAATAGTATGAATCCATGAGGGTAGAGATTATTCAGAGTTTGAGGAATTCTTAGGATCGTATACCCGGGACGCCTCGTGACAGGAGGAGAGTCTTAACCGGACCTTCCGAGGGATTGCTTAAGCTATGGATAATGTTTATGAGGGATAACTAACGGTTGTTTAGTGTTGGGGAGAGGTCTCTAAAAGGGATACCCTGTGACAGGGGGTAGGAATCTAGTAGTATTCTGGGGCGCCTGCGTGACACAGGAGAGCCTTGAACCAGGCTATCTAGAATCATCTCAAACCAACCTAAGTAACATTAGAACACCATTGATTTATTCCGAGGAAGCCTGACGAGGTTTAATTGGATAATTTGGTTAGAATCCCTACAATTGTGTAATCATTGAGGAATGATAGAGGATCCAAGTCAATCAATCAATACCCCGAGGAATCCAAAGTCCTAGAGTCGCTTTCCATACATTGTCACAGTCGAACTCTATCTTCGAACTAAGGTTTAGGAACTCTAGAACACTCCTTCTCCCCCACACCAAACCATTTCCTATGAACTCTCCACTCTTATTGTGCTAGGATAGTAATTAATTCCACGGTCCCTGTGGATTCGATCTTTTATTACTTGACGACATTCCGTATACTTGCGGAACGCCTATCACCGGCCCTAGCAAGGAGGGAAGTGTAGGATCGGGATACGCGCTAGAGGGGGGGTGAATAGCGCGTTTGCACGCTTTTCGATTTTCCGATAAAACTCGAGTACGAAAACGGAAGCGATTACTTAATAATAGCGAAAGCGATAATTAATTGCACGAAAGTAAATGACTCGGTTTGTTTTTACTTGGTTCACAGCGCAACGCTGCTACTCCAAGGCCCACGGTCCTTGACCGTTTACTTTGGGCAATCCACTAAGATACTTGCCCCTTACGGCAGCAAGTATATCGAAAAAAATCCGGTACAAAACTCAATTACAAAATGATTGCTGGAATTTAAGTACACGCTTTGTTACCGAAGTTTTGATGCTCACGTTCGCTCCCCGGAAGTTGATCTTGTTGCCTCGGTGTGTTGGGAAGATGTCTTGAAGATGGCACAACACTGACGTCGAGTTTGGAGCACTTGGGAGTCACGAGAACGAGCGAAAATGGCGTTTGAAGTTGGTGTCTCGAGGGCTGCTCGCGGCCTTCTTTTATACTAGGCCTGAGTCGACTCAGATCGCCATCTGGGTCGACTCCAGCTGACGTGGCCGATCAAACTTTATCTTCCGCTTCGCTTATCTCCTCTGAGTCGACTCAAATCCGGTTCTGGGTCGACTCCAGTCGCGGTGGCTGCAACGGCGATAAATCTTTGACCTGGGTCGACTCAGAAGCCCATCTGGGTCGACTCCAGTCGCGTTGGCGCAGACTTTGACGCGCTGACTTCCGGAATTCGGCTGAGTCGGTTGAAGTCGACTCCAGAGCTCATCTGGGTCGACTCCAGACCCGAAAAACTGAGTTTTTCGTCCGGAGTTAGCTTTCGTCAAGGTTTTCTTCCTGCACAAAAGTTAGCTCAACATATAACATGAAAAGTATTAAGTCGGTTCACCGAACCAACTCCGAGTCTTAACTTCGGACCTCCGGTGAGATCCTGGGTTAGACCGGCGCCTACTGTTCCTCGTAGGAACGCGTCCTCACCCACTCCACTCGGGAGAATTTACCTGATGCCAACCAAGTCCTCTTGACTTGTTGGACTTGTGCTCGGCTCTGTCGTTGCCCCCCAGGACTTTAACTGCAACTGATCCTCCTGATCAGTCCAGCCTTCTGCTGCAACTTGTCCTCCTGACCCAAATCCAGCCTTCTGCAACTTGGTCCTCCTGACCCAAGTCCAGATCTTGCCTGGTGCACGTTGACTCTGCCAAGTCTTTTTGCCTAGCCACACTAGGACTTTAACCTGTTCTCTGAAAACTCACTTCAAACTGGTTAGTCAAACCACATACTTAACTTGATCCTAGTTCCATAATCAAAACATAGGTTTGACCTGCTAGTGCTTCCTGCACTAACAGGAAGCCCCTTGTGTGCCGGCCCTAGCAAAGAAAGAAAGGAAGTGCTTGGGCGCCGACCCTAGCACACAAAGAAGGGAGGAAGAAAATAGAAGAGGGTGTCGGCCCTAGCACAAAGAAAGGAGAAGTTTGTGCCGCCGACCCTAGCAAGCAAAAACAAGAAACCAAATTGTGTTTTTGCCTCTCCCTATTCTCCCCTTTTATAGCTTTGCCATCATAGAAAATTTAGGAAAAAATAACGAAATTAATATAATTTTGTTGTATAACAAAATTTATATAATTTTGTTGGATAACAAAATTTTATTGGATAATAAAACTTAATAAAATTTTATTGGATAACAAAATTTAATAAAATTTTGTTGGATAAGAAAATTAACATAATTCTATTTAGAATTAATCTGAATTCTGTTAACTGAATTCTTAATAGAATTCTAAACAGAATTCTAACCGAATTCTTAATAGAATTCTTAATATAATTCTAACAGAATCTCATGAATGGATACGAGGCTTTATCCAGAGGCTACAACATAAACCTAGAGGAGGAATTGATTTTGGCCTCCTGATGGGCTTGGGCTTCTTGTATTCTCCCTGAACACCTAATTCAAGTCCATCAATAATAACTCATACTACTAAAGGGAGATTACACTACAAGAAAATCGGTCTTTAACAACACTCAAAAGACATCGATTTTATGTCAAAATCGA
>NC_133877.1:7849932-7866001 GCF_044706935.1 Curcuma longa | reverse complement strand
AAACTCATTTTAGCCAAACATTAAAATCCAATCACTTGGGGCACGATTGTACCAACATTTGACACACTTTGAATTTTTTTTATTGTTTCATTTAGTTATATTTTAATTTAGTTTCATAATTTAAAAGTCATTTATTATTAAGTTCATGATTTTTAAATTGAATTTAATTTGAATCTAATTTGATTTTAATTGAATTTAATTTGAATTTTAATTGAATTTTAATTTAATTTAAATTTAATTTAAATTTAATTTAATTTTAATTGGATTTTAATTTAATTTAATTTTAAATTATTAATTAAGAATTTAAGTTTGAATTATTAATTAAGAATTATTAATTTAAGTTTGAGTTATTAATTAAGAGTTTGAATTATTAATTTGTTTTCCAAAACTTTTAGGATCTAATTTTGAATTTTAGATTTTAATTTTTTAGAATTATTCAACGTTTCATAGTTAAAGGGTACACAATTATAATTAATTTTATTATTTAATTTCGAATTTTTATTGTTTAGAGTATTAGATTTATTTAAAGTTTGATAATTAAAAAATACATTGTGATAATTGGTTTGAGTTTTTAATTTCGAATTTAAATTTGAATTAGTATTATTATAGTTTGAATAATTATTGTAAGAATTTTTAAAATTATTTTATTAGAATTATTCAATGTTTGATAATTAAAAGGTACATTATGATAATTGGTTTGATTTTTTAATTTCGAATTTTTTAAATTTGAATTAGTATTATTAACTTTGATAGGTTTTGAATTTTTCTTATCAATAGGATTATCTTGAATTTTTAATTTTGAATTACTTGGTAAATTTGAAATAGTAAAGTTATCTTGATTTTTATCATTCTTATCATGTTCATTTGAATTTTCATTAATTTTCGGATTTAATAAATTAATTAAAGTTGAATTGGTTAATTGGTCATTATCTAGGTTGGATGAGTTAAAGATTTGTTCTAATTTTTTATTTATTTGAGATAAATCTAAATTAATTAAATTTGAATTATTAATAATTGAATTGGTTAAATTTGAATTAGTTAAATTATTATTTAATTCAGATTTATTATTTAATTTATCTAAATTAGATTTGTTATCCTTAATTTTAGGATCTAGATTAGAATTTTTCAAATTATTTGAATTAGGGTTTGAATTGTTCAAAATTTCTAAATTATCTAGATTAGAAAAGTTCTCCTTAATTTTAGAATCTATATTTGAATTTTTCAAATTTTTTGAATTTCCTAAATTATCTAAAAAATTTAAATTTGTAGAAAAATTAACTCTAGCATGATCAAGCAACCTAGGGGTATTTTTATAATTTTGCAGACTTATCGGAAAAATCGCTTCCCCCAATTCAGAGAGCTTTTTCGCCGTCTTCCTCTCCAGGCACCGGTTCTTGTAGTGAATGTGTCTTCAGCACTTGAAGCACTGGATGTGCTCTTTGTTCCTCCGGACTCCTGGCATCGGTCGCTCCCTTGCCGCCGGTGGTGCCGTCCGATTTTTCCGAGTAGGACACTTATTTTTGTAGTGCCCTCTCTCCCTGCATTTAAAACATATAATATGAAATTTAAATTTAAAATTTAAATTATTACCTTTTTCCCCCTCCATCTTTGCCGTCTTGCTCCCTTGGCGGTTAGTCCAATCAAGACCACACCAGCTCTGATACCAATTGTAGGATCGAAATACGTGCTAGAGGGGGGGTGAATAAGACGTTCGGCGTTCTTAAAATTATTTCATTCTGTAAATACACTAGCAGCAGAAATTAGAAAATAAAGGGGACACGCGGGATTTTTTACTTGGTTCCCAACCCCCCAGGGTCAGTACGTCCAAGGCCTATGCACGACAACGTCCGTCCACTATGGTCTCCTTTTCGAACCTTGTTCGGAGGCGGAGAAACCCGTCTTACAGTCAATGGAACAATAAACAAATAGAATGCAGTAATTAAAAGAAATAACCAAATTGTGCGAACGGATCTGAGAGGTCCTGAGTGACAAACGCTCCTCCTGGATCTTCCTCGGCGGTAGTTATTTGGTCCCGTTCGCGTTTGGCAGTAGCACTTATGAGATTGGAGGCTAATGACTTGAATACCTTGCTTTTGCACGTTCACGGCCTTATATACTGCTCCTGAGTCAACTCAGATGCCAATCTGGGTCGACTCCAACTTGCGTGGCAGATAAAACTTCATTCTGCTCGTTATCTGCTGTCCGAGTCGACTCAAATGCCCTTCTGAGTCGACTCCAGCCTCTTGAGTCGACTCCAGCCCGAATCTGAGTCAACTCCAGAAACCTTTTTTGTAGATCTCTGAAAGGGCTTCGCAACGCATCTGACCGTGCCTCGTTTCGAGTCCCGAGTCAAAAGTTATGACCCGTTGAAGTTGACCCTGCATTATGGTTCCTGCAAAACAAGCATTAAAACAACCAAGCCAACCTAGCTTTACCTTGTGGGTCTAACTTCAGATTTCTACCAAAATCCTGGGTTAGTCTAACCCACTCCATTCTGGAGAATTTATGCCAACCAAGTCCTCCAGACTTGTTGGACTTGTGCTCGGCTCTGTCTTTGCCCCCCAGGATTTGCACTGCAACTGACTTACAGTCCAGTCTTCTACTGCAACTTGGTCACCCAGACCAAGTCCAGCTCTCTACTGCAACTTGGTCACCTAGACCAAGTCCAGATCTTACCTGGTGCACTTTGACTCTGCCAAGACTTCATGCCTAGCATCACTAGGACTTCCCTTTGCCTAGCCTACAACTAGGACTTTCCCTTGCCCAACTTCACTCACTAGGACTTCCCTTGCCCAATCCTTCAGATTAGGACTTCCACTGCCTAGTCTAACCGACTAGGTCTTCTTGCTCACTTCCACACATCCAAACATCAAGTCCTGTTTGGATCAACCCTTGGTCAAGCTGATCAGACTTAGGTGTATTGTCAAACATCAAAACTCTAGACAAGATCTTAGTGCATCTTGCACCAACAAATGATTTATCACATATGGAGCAGAAGTTTCATTGAATGAGTAAATTCGGTTATTTTATAGATTTCTTTTGTCAAACTTCCCCAAAGGTAAAGACAAGGGAAAGGAGCATTCAAGAATGAATCTCTATAAAAAAACACATTAGCATTATAAGCAGTAACCCCTTTATGTTTTTCCTTAACATACCAAAAATTTCACTTAGGGGATTACATGTTAACATATTTGAGGACTGTGATTTAGAAAGTAAAATTTTTAATTTTGCAATGTGGCTATGACCTTCACAATCAAAGACGTAGCACTATTGCTCAGAATCTCAAATAGAGGCATGAATGTAATGATGTATTCCAATGTTATTTTTGGAGAATTGTATAAAAGATATTTTACAAGGAAAGAGTTAAATCGATCCAGATTGGAACACATAATGAAGAAATATTATCTTCGCATGGAATCAAATGAGGATTTAGGTCGTTTTGTAATTTTTATATTTTATGTACTTTTTTTTCTATTTTATTTACTTCTACTTACAAGCTACCTGTAGGAATTATAGATATTATCGATGATATCGATAACTTAGGAAATTATAATTGGGTTGAGGCAATATATATAATTATATAGCACCTCGACTCTCGATATTTGGATAAGTGTTTGCCGCAAAGACTCATAGTCGTATCATCGCACTACCTTATATGAAGGGATTTGCTGGTCTACTTACTGTAAGTCTTGAATATGTAATTATTTGTTTACATAAATAGCTAATAACATCTAATGATTTTATGACATAGGCTTGGTTTCTTGAGCATGTCCCCATTCAACGGTTAAGCATCATCGTAGGACCGAGAATAAGAAAGTGGAGGTCTACTTATTCTCATATTAATAAAGTAAGGGCTAAGTTAGAAGGACTCTCACCTCTCCAAGTAAACATAAGGTGTATTTGAAATAATTCTACAAACCTATTATCTATGTAAAGGTTTGTTAATTGAGTATCTATTGTTATCAATTATTCAGATTATTGTTGATATTCTCTCTGCTCCTAAGGAAGTCCATTTACTTTGGACCTCACTCACTGCTCAATTTGAGTCAACACTATAATGAGGTGACACATCCACTAAACAAATCGATACAGACTCACCGGAGGCAGTTGGATGTTCATTTTATATTGTAAAGGAAAAAAGCTATTGAATTCCTTGCCAGCTAGAATGAAGATTTAGCGGCATTAAATAAAGAATTAGTTGACATTCTGGAAAGGGAAGGATTATTTGATGAGAAGAAGATGCGATAAAAGCGCTATAACCTCAGGGACCTAAAAGTACACCTATATGGGTAGCAATGGTTTAGGGTATGAATAGGGCCATGAGACAAATGAAGGAAGTCAAGGGAAGTAAAACTTCTCAAAAGCAAGGGAAACATTTTGAAATGCAAGAATACAATACTATATTAATCACTAACGAGATTAATGAAGGAAAGGAGGCTAAAAAAATACAAAGAAGGGATAAGACACTCAACACAATGAGGTTGGATGCTATAAAAGTAAGTAGAGAATTATGCATTAATTCTTAAATATTAATTGCAATCCCATTTATATGAGTTTCTTTTGTGGGTGTCAAATACATTAAGTTGTTCTTATTTGCAATATCTTAAAGGTAAATTTAAAGAAACCAAAAAGAATAAATGAGAAGCAAATGTGGTCTACCTTATATCAACACTTCATAAGTTAGAAGTTGAGATGACCTATTTTTGACTTTGTATGGGAGGAAGGACACTACGCATTGACAAGAAAAGTATTCCTTTCATGCGTCTTAGGGAGCATATATTTACAGACGGGGGAGTAATGGATGCTTATCAATACTTTTAGGGAAGTATCCTCGTCTAGTAGGTTATACCATAAATCCTCGTCTAATGGTGTTGTTGTTGGAACTCCCACACCATTAGGCTCGCTGCCCCTTATTGACAGCGAATCATCCGACCTTTGAACGGCGGTGAGATCACCTCCATTCAATTTGATTCGTATCGTGTGGTTGCTTTAAGCCGTTGGATACTAAATCAGATCGTAGGTCCTCTCTCGGATTATCCGTCTCCTTTCTTCGACTAGTATCAAAACGGAGATATGACACGTGACTTAGGAAAGTCATCTCGATGAGATTTCGGCATGGATATGAATAGAGGCAACCTTTCTCAAGGTTGCTAGTTGATGTCGTTTCCGCTTTGCGTCATCCAACAAGTATATCTTATGTATGCCATTTATTTCTATGATTATGTTTACAAGCATGTATATCCTCATATGGGTTTTATGCGTAAATTTTAATAATATAGATTATTACGCTTCTGTTGCATATTTAGTGAAATAAAAATTCAAAAACGCGTATATAAAAACCCAACAGGTGGGGTCACTAGCGAGGGGCTAGGAGGGATGTGAGTCTTGGACTTATCGAGAGGCCAAATCACCAGCACTGAGTTTAAAATTTGAGCATATTGTAAGGCGGAGCCACTAGCGATGGGCTAAGAGGGTTGTTGGTCTCGAGTTTGTCGGGAGGCCAAGTCACTAGTGTTGAGCTAGGAATCTAAGATTATTGTAAGGTGGAGTCACTAGTGAGAAGCTAGGAGGGTCGTGTGGCTTGGACATGCCAGGAATCTAAGTTACTAGCGTGGAGCTAGAGATCTGAGCCTGTCGTAAGGCGGGGCTACTAGCAAGGGGCTAGGGGGCTATGAGTCTCAAGCCTGTCTGGAGGCTAAGTCGCTAGCGCTGAGCTAGAAATCCGAGCCTATTGTAAGGTGGAGCCACTAGCGAGGGACTAGGATCGGAGGGTCATGAGTCTCCAACCTGATGGGTGGCCAAGTCGCTAGTGCTGAGCTAGAAATCCAAACCTATCGTAAGGCGGAGTGAGGGGATAGAAGGGTCGTGAGTCTCAGACCTATCAGGAGGCCAACTCGCTAGTGCTCAGCTAGAAATCTAGAGAGGGGATAGGAGGTCCGTAAGTATCAAGCTTGTCAAGAGGCTCAGTCTCTAGCGTTGAGCTAGGAATCCAAGCTTGTTGTAAAGCGGAGCCATTAGCGAAGGTCTAGGAGGGTCATGAGTCTTGAGCTTGTCGGGAGGCCAAGTCGCTAGTGCTAAGCTAGAAATCCAAGTATGTCATAAGGCGAAGCCATTAGCAAGGGGCTAGGAAGGTCGTGAGTCTCGTGTCTATCGGGAGGCTAAGTCGCTAGCACTGAGCTAGGAATCTGAACTTCCGGAGGTACAAGAAAATATAGGCAGTCAAGAAGTTGAAATTTTACTTCATAGGGAGTGAATGTTTACAAGAGCGAATAACAAGCAAAGATATAAAAACACAAGTGGTAGTACCCGAGCTAGATACGATAAGGTCTCAAATGTGTTGCATGCCATGGTCGCTTGAGCTCTATTTCTTGGGGGTCGGCTAAATAATACAATCCACAATCAAGCCAGTGCATAATTCATTAAAGCCCCTTCTAGCGTGGTTCCAACTTGCTAACATCTCCTATAGGCTTTATTTTCTTCTAGATGAAGTCCCTAACTTGGAAGGAATGGGTGATGCCACATTTGTTGTAAGCTTGACTCATCCATTGTCGATATGCCTTGAGATGCTATCCACATTCTCATAAGCTTCAGTGACGAGGTCCAGCTCCAAAAGTGGTACTCAATTCTACCATTCCAATAGATGAAGTCCTCCCTAGAGAACAGAGGTGGTTTTGCGGTGCTATAACCTTCCTGGTGGGCCATATAAACCAAACACAAAAAAAATACCAAAATGTATCAAGATTTAGTCTTGGATTAGTAGTGCGGGAAGAATAAAAATGAAATTAACTAAAAATTAAAAAATGATGAAAAACTTGCTCGATCAATGGTTGTACTGGATTCGAGCACCTCTTTCTCTGATACCTATTGTAGGACCATTGAGAGCACTAGAGGGGGGAGGGGTGAATAGCGCCATTGTGTGTTTTCACATTTTTTTTGATAAACTCCGTAAAATGTTCGTACTTAGAAAATAGAGAGCAGCGAAAAAGAGACAAGTACACGAGGTTTTACTTGGTTTACAGCCATAGGCTGCTACTCCAAGGCCCACGGTTAAAAGACCGTTTCCAATGGGCAATCAACTAATTAACTCCCCTCTTACGAGAAAGAGTTATGCGCTTTACAAAAGATAGGAAGGGTAACACATATACCGTCTTAGGAATTAAGAATAAGTAAAGAACAGAAATGAAATCTTTATACCGAAGAATATGGATGTAGTCTTGTTGCAGCTCTTCGACATGACGACGATGCTCCAAGTAGTAGTTTCGTGTGCAGACAGTTGTTGTTAAAGTGTAGAATATTACTTTTAGGGTTCCCCCTTGAGACTGCTTTTATTAGGTCTTCCGAGCACCTGGAAGTCCTTCTGGGCGCCTCTACGTTGTTTGCCGATCCACCATCGGTGATGCTGACCCTGCATATCCAGGCGCCTATATCCCTTTCTGGATGCCTCTATGTTGGCGTGGAGGCTTCGGATCAACCTTGACTCCGCAACGACTTATCCAGATCTGAGCGCCTGAAACCTATCCGAGTGCTTGGAGGCTGAGGTGTCCAGACCACTGGGACTTTGCCACCTCATCGCCTCACTAGCCCGATCGGTTGACGTCCGGTCGCCTAGAACCAATCCGGGAACTGTCCGATTGCGGAGATCCGCATAAGGGTGTCCGGAACACAAGATTCCAGCCCTTCCTTTCTTGCATCGAAGTTAGCTCAAATCCAAGTATAACAGGAACAGAACAGTTTACAAGACTGTTTGGTCTTGACTTCAAGTTTCCAGTGAAACCCTAGGTAAGATCGACGCCTACTATTCCCTTACTAGGAATGCGTCCTCACTCACTCCACTCAAGAGAATTTACCTTTGTTAACTAAGTCCCCCAGACTTGTTGGACTTTTGCTTAGCCTTGATTCTCGACCCCGAGGTCTTCACCGCTAGACTTCCAGTCCTCCAAACCCGTCTAGTCTTCCTCCTGGTGCACTTGATCAGTCAAGTCTCCCTGCCTAGTTCTCTTGACTAGGACTTCTTTGCCGAGTCCTCAAGACCAGGTCTCCCTTGCCTAACCCTCTAGATTATGACTTCCTTTGCCTAGTCGCAACTAGGGCTTTCTTGTGCCTAGCCGCAACTAGGGCTTTCCTGTGCTGCCTGTACACTCAGTTTGGCTCATCAGAACACTTCACGAACCTTCTGTCATTATTAAAACTTAGGTTCGATTATATGGTGCTCCCTGCACCAACAGACTTAACCCAGACATTAGATTTGGGTAGTTCTCGAGTTATATCATAAATCATAATTTGTTGACTAGGGGAGAGTCTACTTCATTATTGGGCACGCCTGAAACGGATAAGGATCTATAGCTTATCTCGGACACAACTTCGAATCTGGACTTGACTTCGAACTCGATCTTGGCCACTTATTCTCATGTCGGTAATGCTAGAAAACTCGCTTGAGCTTGTTCTTCTTTGTCCAAATCTTTAGACGATGACTCAACCCACGTAGCTTTTAACGCTTTCTATTATATTTGAGAGGTGTCCTTGTAGGGATCTATATGCGCGAAAAAATGATTTTAACGCACAAATCGCAGCGAAAAATAGGGATCCCTCCAGAGATCCATGTGAAAGCCATCCTCATTTTATATTTTATCTACATGATTCGAAGTTACCTTCGATGCAAGCCCTTCGTAATTCCGACAGTAACTTTTGCTTCAATGGTCGGTAGATCAAGCGCGATCAGTACGTCCACGCCTCCACGGTATCCACATGAACACGGGATGAGGAGAAATTGAAGTTGTGGTGCTAGCCACAAGGTGGGTTTTGTCCAAGGAGAAGTAGAGAGGAGGAAGATGAAAATCTCAAAATGATCATCCCATCGAATACCAAGAGCCTCTCTCCCTTTATATTCATTCATGGAATATGAAGGGTCATGGCTCTTTGTATTCTATGAGCCCAACTCGAGTCCAACTCAAGTCCAAGCCCAACTCGAGTCCAACTCGAGTCTTGATCATATTGACTTGAGTCCCAATCGAGTCTAATCCAATCCGAATTGACTTGAGTCTAACTCAAGTCTAATCCAATCCGAATTGACTTGAGTCCAACTCGTAATTGGCACTAAGGGCTGACACTAACAATCTCCTACTAGCACTAGTGCCAACTCGAGTCTCACTCAATTCGAATTGACTTGAGTCTAACTCAAGTCTAATTTAATGAATCTATTTTGAGTCTCACTCAATGAGTCTAATGTACATTAGACTCAACCCAATGGCCCAATGATCCATCACATGAATCATCTCCAAATCACATGTTCTAAGTGTGTGACCCAATAGGTTCTCGTAACATTGGCAATGTCTTTAAAACCGTTTTAAAGACATAAACAATGAGCGGCATCTAGTAATACATCATTGCTACCCAAGTGACGAGAATGTCGAGATCCGACACAACCTTTTCGTGACTACTATCTTGTATGACTCAGTCCTTCTATCCTTGATATCTAGATTTATCAATGAGGCATAGACCGTATCATCCTCTTATCAATCATGAGTTTCTTGATCTCTAAGTAGATTACTCAATCAAATAAGCTCAATATCTCATATTAACTTATTTAAGTATGATCATGACTTCTGTAGTCCTACTCTATCAAGAGGCCCAAAGATATCGCTTCCGTCATATGAAAGGGATAGATCCCATCTACATCACTCACATCCCTCTGTTGGGATCGGTGCGTTCGCTAGAGGGGGGTGAATAGCGATTCTTCGATTTTCTCCTGTAAAAACGTTAGCGGAAACAAGAATACAAAAGAAGAAAAGCAAGATCGCTAACCCATTCGATTTACTTGGTATTCATCTCTACGAGGTGACTAATCCAAGGATCCACACACACAGCCGACGATTCCACTATCAAAACCCTCCTTTTCGAAGAAACCTTCGAAGGTGGAGAAAACCCTCACAATCTGGATCTCTTCCTTACAATAATAAGGATTGAAGTTTCGGAAGAAAAGAGATCAAAAGTACAGAGTGAATATTTTTGCCAAGAACTAGAAAATCAAAGTTGTTTTTGTTCTTCGCGTCAAACTTCACTTTTATGATTTTTTCGTGCATCAGTCGACTGCTCATAAAGTCAGTCGACTGATGGCCTTAATTGCTCATTAAATGATTTAAATCTGCGCAGCTGTCAGCAAAACGGTCGACTATCAGTCGATTGCTGGAAATGCTAGTCGACTGCCCAGTCGACTGGTCAGTCGACTCTACTCGACTGATCTTTCTGTGTGCTTTTCCGAATCACCATCAGTCGACTGCTGACAGGGCCAGTCGACTGTAGAGCTGAAAACTTCCCCTTTTAGCTCTTTCTTCACCCCCTTAGCCTTGACGCAAGCCTTCAAATGTCTTCCACAAGCCTCGTGCTCTTCCTTGCACTAACTTAAGACATTTCCCTCGGCTTCGTCGTGCTAAGTCATCCTTGCCAAGAGGCCGCGCCTCCAGGACTTCCTCCTTGCCAAGAGGCCGCGCTTTCGAGACTTCACCAATTGCCAGGTCTTCACTCCTGGGCTTTCCTGTGGACTCAAACCACACATGTCAGATAATAAAACATTGTCTAACTTAAACTCATTTTAGCCAAACATTAAAATCCAATCACTTGGGGCACGATTGCACCAACAATCTCCCCCTTTTTGATGTTTCATAAAAATTGTTTAAGTTAGGTCTTTAAATCAACAGATATATCATAAGATCAAATATCCATGAGCAAATAGCATTGCATGAATTCATCATTAAATATGATCAAAATAATATGCATCAAACATCTCCATTCTCCCCTTCATAGAGCATCAATGGTTTCCTCAATAAACATAATCAGTAATAGTATGCATTAGACATCTCCATTCTCAATAAACATGATTAATAATAACATGCCTTAAACATCAAATAAATTGGCCTCAAGCATTTCCATTAATTCAACTCTAACTTAAACCATCTCCAATCTCCCCTTTTTTTTTTTTTTGACAATCATCAAAAAATAAAATATCCGATACAGATAGAAAAAGTTCACATTGATTAGCAAATAATAAGCAACACAAAATGACACAAGCTCCCCCTTAAATAGTTAGGTCTATGTTATCACATACACCAATAATTCGATTTTAATATCGAAATAAATGTTAAAAAAACTTTCTTGAGACCAAATATATATTCTCGAAGCATGTAATAACCATGGAGGTCAAAAGAAGTCAATTTAATAACAAATGGTATGAAACAGTGTAAAAACAAAGTCATCAGTTGACTGATGACTGCATCAGTCGACTGGTGACTGATAAACTAGTTTTTTGTGCCAATTTTAGAAAATCATAAGTAATTCAGGTTAAGTCCAAAAATTATGAAATTTTGCATACGAATTACTTAGATTATATGTGATCTATAAAAAATAATTTCAAAATATTTTTTATAATAAAATAATATTTTGATATAATGTATCAAAAATGATAGAAGTTTAACCTTTCTTATGAGTTTTGTATCACTATGAAGAAGTAATATTTTTATCTTCAAATTCATGCTCCTAGGGTGTACAAAAACTATTAAGAAATGTTGTCAAATATCATGAGTAAGGTTTAAATTAATTTTCTTTCAATTTGCAACCATGCTCCCCCTAAATCTATGATAAACTCTTAAAATATAATCCTCCCCCTTAATTCAATAAGGATATTTAAAGGTGATATAAATATCATTAAGCTCCCCTTGAATTCATGATAACCTCAAATTGTTTTAAACCATAATTTTCACCTAAAAACCATCATGAACCGACACATGAGATATTGCAACACACTTTCCTTAAATGTATTACGCAAGGCAATCAAAAACCAGCACATAATAGTAAAAGGAAGTCTTGCATTAGATAATAACATAATAGTAAAAGTAATAATTTACATCCATAAAAAGTCAATGTAATATCAAGCACATCCAAAAGTTTGTTGGGATCGGTGCGTTCGCTAGAGGGGGGTGAATAGCAATTTTCGACTTTTCTCCTGCACAAATGTCAACGGAAGCAAGAATAATAAAGAAGAAAAGCAAGATCGCTAACCCGTTCGATTTACTTGATATCCACCTCTACGAGGTGACTAATCCAAGGATCCACACACACAGCCCGACGATTCCACTATGAAAAATCTCCTTCTCGAAGAACCCTTCGAAGGTGGAGAAACCCTCACAAGCTTGATCTCTTCCTTACAATAATAGATCTTAAAGTTTAGAGGAAGAGTACACAAGATCACAGAATTGATGTTCACAGAAGAATGAAAGAATGAGAGTTGTTGTTGTTCTTCGCGTCGAACACCACTTTTGTGACTTTCGAAGCATCAGTCGACTGCTGGCAGGGCCAGTCGACTGATGGCATTAAATGCCATTAAATAGCATTAATTAAATCAGATCTGCGCAGCTGGCATCGAAACGGTCGGCTATCAGTTGACTGATCAGAGCATCAGTCGACTGATACCAGTCGACTCCTAGTCGACCGATGTCTCTGTGTGTGTCCCGGATCAACCCTAGTCGACTGCTGGCAGGGCCAGTCGACTGATCTAGCTGAAAACTTCCCCTTTCAGCTATTTCTTCAATCTTTAGCCTTGACGCAAACCTTCAAACGCCTTCCACAAGCCTCGTGACCATCCTTGCACTAGCTTGAGACGCTTCCCTCAGTTTCGTCGTGCTAAATCATCCTTGCCAAGACCACGCTTGGACTTTTCCTTGCCAAGACCACGCTTGGACGTTTCCTTGCCAAGACTACCCACTTGGACTTTTCTTTGCCAAGACCACGCTTGGACTTTCCTTTGCCAAGACTACCCACTTGGACTTTTCCTTGCCAAGACCACGCTTGGACTTCCTTTGCCAAGACTACCCACTTGGACTTTTCCTTGCCAAGACCACGCTTGGACTTTCCTTTGCCAAGACTACGCTTGGACTTTCCTTTGCCAAGACTACGCTTGGACTTTCCTACAAATTTGCATCACACATGTTATATCATAATACATTGCCTAACTTAAACTCATTTTAGCCAAACATTAAAATCCAATCACTTGGGGCACAATTGCACCAACAATCTCCCCCTTTTTGATGTTTGGCAAAAATTATTTAAGTTGGGTCTTTAAAACAACATATATAGCATGAATTCAAATAGCCAATAGCAAATAACATTGCACAAATGAATTCATCATAAAACATGATCAGTATAAATGTGTATCAACATTTCAATCAATAATCATGCTCAAAATGCTAAAATCAGGGATAAGAAATTTTATTAAGAAATTTTATTAAGAAATTAATAAAATTTTATTAAGAGATTTTATAGACAAAATTTAAAGAAAGAAATTATTTAGAAATTAATAAAATCTTATCAAGGGATTTATTCTATATAAATCTAGATAAGATAAGTTTATTAGATAATTTCTAATTAATTTTTCTTATGGAAAATTTAGAAAGAAACTAATAAAGATTCTATCAAGAGATTTATTCTTGGAATAGAATAAGTTATTAGATTGTGTCTAATAAAAATTTCTTTTAGATTTGTTCTATGGATAAGAAATTTTATTAGAATCTTTCTAATTAATTTTTCTTATGGAAAATTTAGAAAGAAACTAATAAAGATTCTATTAAGAGATTTATTCTTGGAATAGAATAAGTTATTAGATTGTGTCTAATAAAAATTTCTTTTAGATTTGTTCTATGGATAAGAAATTTTATTAGAATCTTTCTATAATTTCCATTGAGGCTTAAGCTATATAAGGGGAGAGTTTTTGCTAGAAGGAGGCTAATCCAAAAACCCTATTCCTCTAGCATAGGGCCGGCGGCAACAAACTCTCAAGGTGTGCCGCCCACCCCTCTCCTCCCCTCTCCTCCTCTTCTCCACCTCCTAGGGCCGGCGCCCACTTCTACAACCTCCTCTTCCCTTAAGCTAAGGCCGGCGCACAAGCTCCCTTGCTTGTTAGGGCCGGCGGCCAAAGAAGGAGAAGAAGAAAAGTGAAGAAGAAGGAAAAGAGAAGAAGAAGAAGCCTCATGTTTCGGAAGAAAAGAAAAGGAAGGTCTCTCCGGAGGATTGCATCTTGGAAGATCGTCGCCCACACGACGTCCAAGAAGGCCAAGGGGAATACAAGAGAAGACCAAGGGGTCTTTGATCTACAACCATCATCTTCAACATACAAAGGTGCAAGGTACAATTAATGTTAATTCCGCTATAATTTAATTGTAAAATTTCCTTTGTATGGAACCTGAGAAACAAACACAAGTGGCCAACGATCCGTGAGGCCGCTTAGGGAAAGTTTCGTTGCTTGTACAAAATTTTTGTACAAGGGAAATCAACGGAACGGTTTCCGAGCGACTCCCTTCATGGGTTTGATCCCCTCGGGTGAATCAACCAAAGTCCATACTTGGTTAGTATACATGAATTTCATTTCGGACCTCATGGCCTCTAGACATTTCTCAAATCTATGCTCATCACAGCTTCCTGATATAGTCTCGTTCAACTTAACAAGCATAACATCATCATGGTCAGACAAGAGAAATAAATATCTCTTAGGCTGACGATGTATCTGTTAGTAGTAGCCCTAGAGCCAATTATGTGATGATTGATTAGGGATATTTTGTATCATATTTTATTATTAATAAAGGTAAGACTTTTTGGTTATTATACTTACTTTGTATTGGTGTCAAATAATTAAGTATAATAATGTCCTTGGGTAGCTAGTTCTAATCTATATTATATTGATTGTTTGAATTGATAGTGAGATGATATAGAGAACACTACTCTTAAACATTCCTAGTCAAGCATTAATATTCAGGGATGATGTTAATGCGTTGAGACTAGCATGTTGGTCAGTTGGATGATTTGATCTCACAAGTCATGGATATGAGATATCGAGCTTACACATGGGTATACATTAGAGAATGTATATTGAATTGACCCGCCACGAGAAAGTTTTATGGATCGTTATATGAGTGTCATAAACTTTCTCATGTGACTATTGGTATGAATAGTCCTTAGACCTGAAGCCACTATGGTTCCTACATAAGGAGTTACGTACTTTGGTATCGTCAAACGTCACCTATAACAAGGTGGACCATAAAGGCGATCACTGGGTATGTAACAAATTATGTGGAGGGATGTGAGTGATGTAGATGAGATCTATCCCTCCCATATAACGGGAGTGATATCATACGGCCTCTTGATAGAGTAGGACCACGAAATGCATGACCATGCTCAAATGAGTCAATATGAGATATTGAGCTCATTTGTTTGAGTGAGTCTACTTGGGGATCAAGAACATAAAGATTGATAAGAGGATGACACGGTCTATGCCTCATTGATCAATCTAGATATCAAGGATAGAAGGACATGGTCATACATTATCATAGTTACGAAGGTTATGTCGGATCTCGACATTCTTGTCACTTGGGTAGCAATGATGCATTGCTAGATGCCGCTCATTGCTTATGTTTCTAAAATGAGTTTTAGAAACATTGTCAATGTTTCAAGAACCTATTGGGTCACACACAAATAACACTCTATTTGGAGATGAGTTCATTTTAGTTTGACTAAAGGAACAATTAAGCTCATTGGATGGCCTAGACTTGAGTTAGACTCAAGTTGGTTGAATTTGAGTTAAACTCAAATTAAACCAAGTTTGAATGTTGATTCATCATGCATGATTAATGTGGATTAATCATGCATTAAAGAAAAGGAAGTTACATGCATGGAAGCTATCATGCATAAGTTGAATTTGAGTTAGACTCAAATTGAATCAAATTGGATTTTGATTCATTATGCATGATTAATGTGGATTAATCATGCAATGAAGAGGAGGAGGTTACATCCATGAGAGGAGATTACATGCATGAGAGTTATCATACTTGATAACCACCTTTCTCCAAAAGTGAGTGTTTGTGTAGATACGCATAGAGGCAAAGACACTTGAACGTTCTAGAGATTCGACGACCTTTGGATGAGCGGGATAAGCGAAGGGCACGCATCAAAGGTGAATTCTATTAGATAGAAATTTTATAATGTTAATTTGTACGAGTTTTTCACATGGATCGCTCGAGGGATCCTATTT
>NC_133877.1:7799694-7849832 GCF_044706935.1 Curcuma longa | reverse complement strand
GAAAACTGGTTGGCTATAAGCACCTGAGTGCATAACCATTGTAAATTATGTGGTTTAAACTTAGATGGGCGATGCTGATATTTTGTTGCCCAAGATGGGTTCTAAACGGGCATTGGAGTACTGCTACTGTAACACTCTTTACCCTTTATCAAAATTCTCACAAAGCTGACATTTTGTTTCATGCTCTTTTGAATGATTGATGGAAGCTAATTTGAGTACACCAAGCCTTGATATCTCGGGAGAAATCACTTTGAACGAGCACTAAAATATTGCAATGTTGATGGAAAGTATGCTATTTAGCAGTATCATATCAGTCACACCATTTCTGGGGTTCTTAATTTCAATTTGCTTGCAATGACTTTGATTGGAAAATAAAGACTTTGAATGAATTTGTCTGTGATATTAGGAGGAGCCTTATCCCAATTGGATAGAGAAAGACTTGTTTCAAGAGGGGTAAGTTTTTAAATGGAGCCAATTACCCCAAAGGAATTGATCTACTTGTCCCCATTTGAGCGAGTAAGGAACCAAGCAACATCCATCAAAGAAAACTTTAAAATTTTAGTTAGAAATTGTCTTCTTAGAAATCTATAAAAGGATCTATAATTGGTTCTCAACCCCCCATGGTTGGTACTCCAAGGTCCATGTACAGGAGACGTCCGTCCACTAGTGTTCTCTTTACCGGAGTTTTTCTAGAGGCGGAGAAACTCGTCTTATAGTTTCAAACATAAATACAAAGAGTAATAAATAAAACAAAGTAAAACACAAACACTAGTAGTGAGCCGATCTAGAAGTCTTGAGCATAGCGCACCCCTCTTGGAACTTCTTGGTCATAGAGTTTTGTGTCGTAGCTTTTCTTTCGAGCACAGAGTATTAGTAGTTGTAGAAGAATTATTTTTTAAGGCTGTTTCTCGAGTGTGCTTATAAAGACCCATCTGGGAGTCCGGATCCCTTTCTGAGCACCTCGACTCGACCTGATCCGATCTGATGTCGTCGGGCTTTATCCAACCGCAAGTCTTATCCCGATCTAGGCACTTGTAATTAGATCAGGGCTCTTGGACCATCAGGGCTCTTGGAACTAGATCCGGGTGTCCAGAGCAAGTTCGACTTGGTTCACCCAAGTCGATTCCGATTCCCTCCGAACTTAATTTGGCTGCGTCTGTTTGCTTCTTTCTGCTTTCTTAGTCTTCTAGTTCCAGGTTCTTGCAAGATACGCATACAACAAGCAAGCAACCTAAGCCTTAGCTGTCGTCTGTTTGAGGCTTACCTAAGTCTTACTCTATAGGTCTAACCTACTAGACTTTTCCATCTAGGGGTCACTTCCTCAGGATTTCTTTTTGCCAAACATCTGATCATCCTTGACATACTTTGACTTACCCTTGCCTAACCTCTAGTTAGGACTAGTCACTCGATAGATTTCACACCGCCAATCAATCGGTCACCCTTGATCTGCTTAGATTTACTCTTGCCTAACCTTCAGTAGGACTAGTTGTTAGTAGTAGCCCTAGAGCTAATTATGTAATGATTGATTAAAGACTTTTATAGCATATTCTATTATTAATAAAGATAAAGTTTTTTTTGATTATTATACTTATTTTATATTTGTGTCAAATAACTAAGTATAATAATGTTTTTGGCTAGCTAGTTCTAATTTGTATCATATCGATTGTTTGAGTCAATAGTGAGATAATGTAGAGAACACTACTCTTAATCATTCCTAGTTAAGCATTAATATTCAGGGACAATATTAATGCGTTGAGACTAGCATGTAGATCAACTGGATGACTTGATCTCATAAGTCATGTATATGGGATATCGAGTTGACACATGAGTATACATTAGAGAATGTATACTGAATTGATCTGCTATGAGAAAGTTTCATGGATCGTTATATGAGTGTTATAAATTTTCTCATGTGACTATTGGTATAAATAGTCCTTAAACCTGAAGTCACTACGGTTCTCTATAAAGGAGTTATATATTTTGGTGTCGTCAAACGTCACCCGTAATAAGGTGGACTATAAAGGCGATCACTGGGTATGTAACAAATTATGCGGAGGGATGTGAGTGATGTAGATAAGATCTATCCCTCCAATATGACGGGAGTGATATCTTGAGACCTCTTGATAGAGTAGAATCACGAAATACATGACTATGCTCAAATGAGTCAATATGAGATATCGAACTCATTTGCTTGAGTGAGTCTACTTGGGGATCAAGAAATACAAAGATTGATAAGAGGATGACAGTCTATGCCTCATTGATTAATCTAGATATCGAAGATAGAAAGACATGGTCATACATTATCATAGTCACGAAAATTATGTCGGATTTAGACATTCTTGTCACTTGGGTAGCAATGATGCATTGCTAGATGCAACTCATTGTTTATGTTTTTAAAATGGATTTTAGATACATTGCCAACATTACGAGAATTTATTGGGTCACATACAAATAACATTATATTTGAAGATGAGTTTATTTTAGTTTGACTAAAGGAACAATTAAGTTCATTAGATGATCGAGATTTGAGTTATACTCAAGTTGGTTGAATTTGAGTTAGACTCAAATTAAACCAAGTTGATGAATGCAGTTTGATTCATCATGCATGATTAATGTGGATTAATCATGCATTGAAGAAGATGGAGTTAAATTCGTCATGCATGATTAATAAGGATTAATCATGCATTGATGAGGGAATATCAAAAGCCTAAAAACCTTTGGTATTCATTACTTGAATATAAAAGAGTTTTTCTTCCAAAATTTCAAAAGTTATTCATCTTCTTGCCCTCTCTTTTTCTTGGCTGAAACTTACACCAAAGGTTGCTAACACAATCAAAACTTTCTCTAAAAGTGAGTGTTCATGTGGATACGTATAGAGGCATGGATACTTGAATGTGTAAGAGATCCGATAAACTTTAGACGAGCGGGATAAGCGAAGGGCACGCTCCAAAGGTATATCCTATTAGATAAAATTTTGTAGATCTAAACTTGTATGAGTTTGCATTCGCATGAATCGCTAAAGAGATCCTTTTTTCTCTGCGATTTGTTGTTTATTGCATATGATTCCCTACACTAGTCACTCGGTAGATTTCTCACCGCCAAGCATTCAGTTAATCTTGATCTGCTTGGACTTACCTTTGCTTAACTTTTAGTTAGGACTAGTCACTCGGTAGACTTTTCACTGTCAAGTATCTGGTCATCCTTGACTTGCTTGGACTTTCTGCTCAGTCTCGATCACTCGACCCCTAGTTCTTGTCCGATTTGATCTTGATCCTCCAGACCCCATTAAGTCCCTCTCATCTGGTGTCTTTGATCCTGCTAGGATTTGCTCGCCTAGCCTTCAGTTAGAACTTTTTTCCTATACCTAATCGACAGTTGGGATTTTCTTTGCTAGTCATCTAATCAATTTTGACTTGACTCTATTTCACTCATATCCACACATTTGGTTTTGTTTGGATTAACCCTTGGTCAAAGTGATCAGACTTTTACCTCTCATCTGGTGTCATTTTATACTTCTATATGTTCATTTAGATCTACTCTTATTAAAATTATTTTGGTTGGTGGAATGTTTTGTAATATCTCATTCAGGTTATCCCAAAATCTAGATTTAGTGTGTTCATCTAATGCTACTTGAGGTGTATATATGTTAATTACATTAATAGTTTCTTTCACCACTATTATTTTGAGAGCTATAATCCTATTTTTTTTTAAACTACTACTAATTCTTCTTTTACCGAACTATCAATAATAATACCTACTTCATTTCTTGTTTTACTCCTTGTATACCTTAACTTAAAATTTAAATTCTCTATTATTTTTGCATTCTTTCTTACCCATTTTGTCTCTTATATACATAAAATATTAATTCTTCTTCTAATCATCGTATCTACTATCTTTATTACTTTATCAGTGGACATTTCTAGATTTCATATTCCAAATCTTAGACAATTAATTTTCTATAATATTTGTTCTTACTCAACTTATGGTGTGAGAACTCTTGCATATTTAATATTACATCCAAGTTCTTATGGATATGCAGCGATCCTTACTTAGACGTTACAGTCGGATCTTACAATGCGTTCCTTTCGAAGAATATCTTAGCATTAATACGATAGTTGGATGAATCCATTTAAACATTAGCAACCCAAAACCCTAAGTGGAGCAACATGTTATGCTATACTCAACACCAGCAACCATAGACACATCTAATCGGTGCACACATCCAACCAGTTCATAGTGATTGAATCAAAAAGGCCTGAGCCCAATTATATATGTTGGAAATTGATTGTATTTTATCAAACTTATAAAATATATGAGAGTCTAACTGCATTATAAAATTACACGACTTATTCATTATAAAATAATATTTTCTAACATAACCCTTAAAAGAACGCACACTTATCTGAAAAAGCCTAAACAAACTTTTATTAAAAACTTTACAAATATGTTTTCCCACATTTCCCCTTAGGTTGGTGAATAGATATTTATCATTCCTAGTAGACCCAAGTAAGATATAATACTTTGAAACATTAAGCTATTGTATATGCAATTTATCCATGAGTAGATATGTATGGGTACAAATTAACCCGCTCTCTACAACTTCTTTTTAATGAACTATTTGCCAATTTTAATGTACTTCGTTTGATTATATTGTATCAAAGTATGAGTTATGATAATTATGGTTTAAAATTATAAGCCATGTCGGAGTTTTGTTTTATAACTGGAATGATATGATTTCGGTACTATATCGTATCGTGCTGATATGATTTTGATACTTTTTAAATATAAAATATAATAATAATTTTTTATTAATTAATTGTTATAGATGTTTATTATTGAGTTATGTTTGAGATGATGAGTTTAAGTTTTAATATTATCTCGTGAAGTGTGTGATGCTTATCAAGTAAAAGTTGATTTAGGATTAATTTAAATCCACCAAGTAGACATGGCAAGATTATGTAAGTTTAAACTAAATTTAATTTGGATTTATTTTGATCAGTTTAAAATTAAATAAAATTTATAAATAGAATAATTTAATTCATTAATAATAATATATTTTATAAAGTTTAAATTACATTATATTATTATTCTTTTAATAATCTGTCTCTTATATTCTTAAATTTTTTCCTCTATGATTAATTACCTCATGGACGTATGAAGAAGAAAAAAAATTTTTAAAGAGGTTTTTTTTCTCTATTTGTAAAGAGTTGAAGAGAGAGAAAAAAATCTATCCTTAAATAGGTTCAAGAGGTATTTTTTCTCTTTGTTTATCTTTATAGACAAATAAAGGGGAAAAATTAATATATAAAAGAGGGAAAAATCGACAATGAAAAATTAATGGATGAAAGAGAGAAAATATTACAAAGAAAAAAAACATGGAAAAGGAATAATTACCTGATTTAAAAATAATTTTTGTCTAAAATTAAAAAACCAATGAAAAAAAATAAAAAATGAAAAAAATAAAAAAAGTGAGGTCGTGATGGCTGTTGCGACTCGAGAATGGGCATTTTGGGGTCACTACAGTCACCAAACCTCGCGGAAGGGAGTTTGTTTGTCGTAATAGCTATCGTGATCTTGTGGAGGTGTTCGCATGGTACGAGGTTGTGGTGGCTGTCACGACTTCGTCAATGCCTCACCACGACCTTGTAGAGGCATCTACGGGTCATGGTAGCCACCATGACCTCGCGAGGCCATCGCGAGGTCGCGATGGCTGTGCCTACCGGTGGATGGAACGATAAATTCTGTCTGTGCTGATCAATACGGTTCGGTACTTAAAATCGTGATATTAGTCACAGACTTATTATTACAATAAAGTCTCGTTAGACCTCTCACTTGATCTTTAAGTATGTTTAACTAAAGTAGTTTACACATATCTCGAGCCATTTCTCGGAATTTTGCCTTTGCACTAGATTGTGCTATTACATCCTATTACTCCTCCATGTCATGAGGTCACCACCAAGAATGGTGCAATATTTAGCAGTTGCACCTTCTACCAATCTTCGATCAACCACTTCTGTCAACCACTGATCTGACATAATTAGTATCTCATATATGCCTTTAGCACCAAACCTTTATGTCTTTTGAGATACTATAATACTTGGTTAGTTGCTTTCATCTGAGTTCTTTTGGATTATGCATGAATTGACTAATGACACTACAGTACGTATGTTATGTTTGATGGTCGTGTTTAGATAAATAAGTTTTCCTATTAGACGTTGATATATTTCCTTATCTACTGCAACATCTTTCTATATCATTCCAAGGTTGAAACTTAGGTCTATTGGAGTATTTGCTAGTTTGCATTCTGTGTTGCCTGCTTCTTTAAAGATATTTATAACATATTTCTGTTGGAAGATAAAAAAACTTATGTACAGACCCATTTACACCCCACTGTAGTTTCTATTGTTTGACAACTTCTCCAATTCCTACGTTTTATTCTTCTCTAATGCCTCAATTTCTTTATTTATGGCTTGTTTCCATTTCTCATTGGATAATTCCTTGCACAAGGTGGTAGGGATGACAATAGTGTTCAGAAGGTGTTATATGATGCTGAAAACTGTTAAAAGATAGGAAGTTTGTAAGAGGATATAAAGGTGTCTTGTGCATTCTCTGGTTTCTTTTCTAACAACAACAGGAAGATTTAGGTACTTATCAGCTATTTGAATTTTAGTAACTTATAATGAAGAACTAGAACTTGTTGCCTCATTCTTGGAATGGGTTGGATTCTTTAGATTTGCATTTGGTTAGGGACAACCATCTTTATCTCTTGAGTACATATAGAATTTGATATCGCTTCAGAGATTTGGCATAGACTCAAATACTGACTTAGACATCGGAGATAATGACAAGTGGAGCAAGAAATCCCCATCCTTATTTTCAATATAGAATTCTCCTTCTGAAATAAAGTCTGGTGAAGTAAGATGTTTATTCATTCAAAGTAATGTTCATCAACATAAAACTTTTTTGATGGGGGATGACAACACTCATACCCTTTCTGAGTTGAGGAATATCTATAAATACACATTTTAATGCCCTTGAAGGGGAACTTTGGCGCAACGGTAAGGTTGCTGCCATGTGACCTAGAGGTCACGGGTTCAAATCCTGGAAACAGCCTCTTGCCAAAGGCAAGGTAAGGCTGTGTACAATGGATCCTTTCCCCGGACCCCGCATGGCGGGAGCTTCGTGCACCGGGCTTCCCTTTTTTTTTTTTACACATTTTAATGCCCTTAGGTCTAGCTTCTCTTTATTTGACTATGCACATGGACAAATGATACACTTGAATATCCTAAGATTATTTATAATGTTTATGGATAGATTGATGAGAGTGCCTGATGAAACTCTTGAACCCTAAGATTTTGAATGAATCGATTTATAAGATGAATGATTGTTAGAACTGATTCCTCAAAGAGTACATTTTTCTGGAATAAAAGGGCTATGGTTGATTGTAGGAGACAACAATTTTTCCTTTTGCAACTCTGTTTTATTGTGGTGTATTGACGCAAGATGACTTATGTACTATCCTTTTTAAAAATAAAGAGTTAGGATTTGATTAAAATAATCCCTAGCATTATTTATTCTAAACCTTTTGATATTGACCCCAACTTGGTTTTCAATCATAGAACAAAAAATTGGTGTTGGGACCGATGCGTTCGCTAGAGGGGGGTGAATAGCGATTTTCTTTCTTTCCTGCGAAATCGTTAGCGGAAGCAAAATAGCAAAAGCAAGATTAAAGAACACAATTGCTAACCCGTTGATTTACTTGGTATCCACCTCTACGAGGTGACTAGTCCAAGGATCCACACACATAGCACCTTTCCACTATGAAAACTTCTCCTTTTCAAAGAGACTTTGAAGACGGAGAAACCTTTACAAATCGATCTCTCTTCCTCTTACAGAAATGAATAGTGAAGTGTGGAGGAAGAATATGAAAGACAACACTTGAAGATCTTACAGAGATGATAGAATGAAAACCACACTTTCTCCAAGCTTTAATCTGTCATTTTATATTTTTCGCGATACCAGTCGACTGCCTCAAGGACCAGTCGACTGGTGGGCTTCAACGGCTACTTTAGATTGAGTTATTTCTCCAGCTGTCAGTCCAACGTTCGAATATCAGTCGACTGATGGCTCCATCAGTCGACTGGTCATCAGTCGATTGGTCAACTGGTCAGTCGACTGATCAGTGCAATTTACTCAATCAAACTTTCTGTGTGCTTCTGGATCAAGGCGCCAGTTGACTGATGGCAGTGTTAGTCGACTGGTGAAGCTGAAAATCCCCTTTCAGCTTCCTTCTTCATTCCTTAGCCTTGACGCAAGCCTTCAAACGTCTTCCACAAGCCTGGTGCCCTTCTTTGCACTTGCTTGAGACGTTTCCCTCAGCTTCGTCGTGTTAAGTCTCCCTTTGCCAAGAGGTCGCGCCTCCAGGACTTCACTTTTGCCAAGAGGCCGCGCCTCCGGGGCTTCACCATTTGTCAAGAGGCCGCACCTTCGGGACTTCACCATTTGCCAAGAGGTCACGCCTCCGGGACTTCATCATTTGTCAAGACTCCATTCTTGGACTTTCCTGTGGACTCAAACCACACAAGTTAGATCACCAACATTGCCTAACTTAAACTCATTTTAGCCAAATATTAAAATCCAATTCACTTGGGGCAAGATTGCACCAACAATTGGGAGTATTACTAACCTTAAATTTATGTTTCATAAAAATATCCAAGTAACATGAATACAATTATTAATGAATGACACAAATTATTTTTCCTAGAGACATTAGGAGTAATAAAAGTACTTTAAATATTACTATGAATGAGATAAAAGGGAAAAGAGCTTTGCTTACTTATTGGAAGAGATGCATGTTTGTGTTTAGCAAGTTCACACACTTCATAATGAAAACTCTGAACAGCTATACTTTAGAATGATGATGGAAACAAAATTTTAATAGTTCTAAATGATGTCCAAGTTGGTGGTGATGAAGACAAATCTTATCATTATTAGACGAATAAAGTTTTAAAACTAAAGAGGAAAAGAGGAACAACTTGTCTTCAGTAACGTTTGAATGTCTCAATGTTTCAAAGTAATATAGAGCCCATCACGTTTGGTGCGGCAAAAATTTGCTATCATGTTAGATGCTGAAGCAGATGCCTTCATGAGGGAGAATGACTTTCTTTGATGCTCGAGTCACTTTGGTGCTGTGGGAGCAATAAAACAATAATAGAGAAAGAAGTATTCACTAGCAAGAGAGATTAGGGTTGTATCTTCATAACACTGACTCTAATATTTATAGAGGGCCATCAATCCAAAATCCTAGGTTTGTTGGGCTCTTGGGATTATGAGTTGTGGATCGTTTGAGGGTCATGTCCAATTATATCCCGCAAGTAACTGGACTGTCAAGAGAATGAGGAGTTTGAGAGATCGGGCTAGAAGGGGAGAGCTCGGGGAGCTCTAGTGCTCGGTCTAGAGAGCTTGAGGAACTTTGGGTGCTCAAAGGGGAGAGCTGGCTAGAGGACTCAGATATTAAGTCACATGAGAGATTTTAGAGGCCAAACTATGTGGAGAACTCATGAAGCCAAGTCACATGAGGAGCTCAGGAAATTGAGTTATATGAAGAACTCGAGAAGATAACTCAAAACTCAAGGTGCCGAGTTGTACGAGGAACGCGGGATATTAAGTTGTACAAGGCACTCGGGAACCCAATCTGACCTAGAGTGGGGTTGATATTGGTGGTACAATGCTGTTTAGCAAGTCTAATCACCTTGCTCGAATTTTTGTCTTGAAATAATCACATTGCAATATAATTCTCGAGTGAGATTTTGGATAGAGATAAGGTTTGTGGATAATTGATAGATATGAAGAATATTTTTTAAGATTAATGATCGACTTATTTTAACATCTCCTATGCTTGCTACAGTCATCAAAGAACCATTACGTGTGGTTGTTTCATATTGCATATGGAGTATGTGGTGAGTGGGTTCATGATCCAAGAGTTGGAAAATGTTATATACATTTAATCAATAGAAGATGGAAACATACCTGAGTACACTAATGAACTGTACTTGAAGATTTATCAAGGTTACTAAGAGATCTCAACCTCTCGATGGCTTCATTTTATTGTATATTCGCCATATATAGTTGATCATTGATCCTTATTTGTTCTCCTTTATGTACCCTCTCCATGAAGCTTCTAACATTGCTCACGAGTCGGCGTCCCTTTTTACAATAGGTGCACCATAGACTACATTTAGAAGTCTGTCTAAATTTTTTACTTTCCAGTAGGTACCATAGTTGAGCTTTTTGTGTTTTGTGATTCGAGCACAAGTCCTCTTTTGCTTCCCTCCCGTCGAACTAGTGCTACCACTTAATCAAAGCGTTAAATTTCCTGCTTACTAAGAATCTAGATCCTTCATCAAATTCTGAATCAAGTCCTACAAGAAAATCATAAACTCTATCTTGCTTAATGAGTCCTTTAGAATAGCAACATCTTTAAAACATTTTCGCCCTATAATAATAAAGTTCTTGCCATAAGTTTTTGAATTGATTGACATATTTATAATTGTTTATAGCATTTTTTAGTAGCCATTGTTTTCACTTTCACCTCATATACTTGCGCAACATCTCTTGCTTTTAAGTATGCCCATTGCATTGCATCCCAAATATCGTTGGCAGTAGTTAAAAACATACATGTGTCACTAATCTCAGGAACCATGAATTCTGTAGTCACGCCATAATCATTCAATCTTCATCCCTATGCTTTAGACCAAGTATCTCTAATTTTTTGCCCCAAAAGATGACCTAGCTTTCCCTTTCCTTTAAACACAGTAAGAACAATCTGAGACCACTTGAGATAGTTTTTTCCATTCAATTTATAGGCAACATGGATTTTTTGCAATTCTCAAGATTGTTGAGATGGAACGATCTCCTCTGATTGTGTTGTTGCAATTGTTTCTACAACCTGTGGCATTTTATAAGTTAAAAAACTTAAAAAATGGTAAGAAACTAAAAAAAAAAGAAATCCAACTATAGGCCAAAGAAATTAAGGGAAAATCAGTAATAAAGGCTGAGTAATAGATAAAATCCAGCTAGGAAGGAATCCTGCGAATCTGTCCTTCACTTGTAAAAAGAATTAGAACAAATTGGCAATGAAGGCTAAGCATTAGAGAAAAATTCAGCTATGAAGGTTGATAAAAGAAAAAGGGAAAAAATCAATTGATAAAAAGAATCTAAGAAATATTCTATTTTGTCTTAAAAACAGAGCAAAACAGAAAACCAAAACCCTAAGACGGATGAAGGGTGGAAGAAGGAAACCTGAAGATGAGCTACAAGCTCTCGTACCATATTGGAAATAAAAAATTATATTAATTTTAAACTTAGGAAACACATGAGATCCTAATCCTTTTTTATAGATTGATAACACAACATTTTTTTAATAAAAATCTTTTATTAAATGTTTACAAAATATCTCACTCTACCTTCATTGGTGAATATATATTTGTCGTTACCAGCTTCAATACAATACTTTGAAACACTGATTTATTTAATCTTTAGTAAATATATATGCAAGTTGCCCATATGTAGATACGGGTTACGAATCAACCCATTCTCTAATTTATCTTTGATGAAATATGTGTCAATTTCAACATGCTTCATTTGATCTTGTACCTGATTGTGGGATATACTAATTGTAGACTTATTATCATAATAAAGTCTCAGTACACCAGCCCATTTGATCTTTAACTAAAGTAGTTCACACACATCTTCAGTCATTGCACTATTACATCTTTTTTTTTTGTTAAATATAGAAAGAACATATTTATAATATTCAGGTGTAATGTTTTTTCCTTATTTTCTATGCTGATGTGGCTTGACATTAGTTGTGAATATGAATAATAATTAATTTTAATATATGAGAAATAATTTAAAAAATGGTAAGTAAAAGTGTTGATTTGGTGATAACAGATTTGAGTTGTGAAAATAGCCTCTCAATGCAGGGTAAGGTTGCATATAATAGATCCTTCTTTGGGAGCTTTGTTCACCAGGCTGCCCTAAGTAAAAATGTTAATCATATTAAAGTTTTGGAAGATATAAATGAGTATTATTTGATTAAATAAGTTCAAAGGATAATTTGGTTATTTAACAAAAATTTAATCATTAATTAGATGTTTGACAATCAATAGAAAAGTATTTCAGCATTAATTTATGGAAATGAAGTTGAGTTACAGTGTCATTTTAATTATACAATGATCAAGGTAATAACTTACACCATGAAACCTTTGGAAACAGTTATTTAGAGGAAGATAAGACATGAAATTTCAGTTCAGTTTCATGTCTAGAAAGAGAATATCTAATAATTTTGTTGATGTGATAAAGACATGCATGATAACATGATAATATATTACTAATAATATAGTCACTGAGTGTGTAAAATGTTTTTTATACAACTGTAGGTTGACAGTAACGACAACTCTAGTTGCTATTTTTTTTTACTACGTTGGTACCACATGAACTCATCAATCATATCAATGATAAATTCCCTTAATATATGTTATTGGCAAATAATATTATTCCAATTAATGAGAGTGCAAATAGATTAAATTTGAAACTTGAATTATGGTAACAAACTTTAAAATTAATGGTTTTAAGATCAACTAAGATCAATTTATATAGCTGGATAATCATTAATCCTACAAGTTTATAAGTCGGAGTTATCAATTTTATGGATCCATTATTCAACAAAAAGGAAATATTGATGAAGAAAATATTTTTAGGGTAAAGAGTGTGCTTAAAATTGGAATGAGCTTGTACAAGAATTCACAAGTAATTATTTTCTTATTACACAACTAATTTGTTGACCTCTATTCGTTACACCTAATTTGTCTAACTATACCATTTACTAACTGCATTTAAACTTCTTGTACTGTTTCAATTTATTTTCTCTCATTTTATGTTCTATTGTGTTTTGAATCATTATTCTTCATTAAAAGCATTTTTTTATATGCTCTTATAATTCCATGCATCCTATTGTTTTGATCTTTGTTTCATTAACTTGTGATGTGCTCTTTCATAATAACCCAACACTTTGTTTCATTAACATGCCTTTGTATGAAATAAAAATTGAAAAGGAGCCTAATAAAGAGCACCACAGGGCTTAAATACAAAATTGGCCCAACCAAATATTCAATATTTTTTTGAGAAATCATTGCTCCTAGCTAGTAGTATATTGTGGTGGTCTGTTGATGGCCCTCGAGAGATACATCTATATTGTCTAGCTATGAGTGCATAGGGCTAATAGTGGAATGTGTGCACATGATTATTGGTTGGTTGCCTAGCTGCCAAGTTTATGAGGTTTAGGATTATGCCTTGGGCTTTCTTACTTTGGCATATGCCATCCTAGGTTAGTGAATGAGCATTTGCTTGGTTTAGCATTTTAACATGCTTAGGTAATGCCAATAACCACTCAGTGGGGTTTTCTGCCATTGCTACAAAGTGGGGGTTTCTGCCATTGCTACAAAGTCATTGCTTAGTTCATTAGGAGCTTGGATACATACACTTGGGTAGGTGGATTGTTGTTTTGTCTATGGATCTGATGATATAAATCACATAATGTACTTCTCATGATATTTAAAATTGAAATCTGTGCAATTGAAGTATAGGGATTTGTTTGTTTTCATAAAATATTTCTGAAGAAACCTTTTAGAATAAAAATAAGTTATTCTCCCTTGTTTGGCATAATAGAGATTGTTTTATATTTCTATCCTCTTCCTTCTTGACCGTCACTCATATTTGGGCGATAGATTTGTCAAATTGCAACCAACAACTTTGTTCACTAGGTTAGTGGCAACCTTGTCACTCTCAACTACTTTGTGACATCCCACCATCTAGTACTCCTTGTTTGGCATAATAGAGATTGTTTTCTATTTCTATTCTCTTCCTTCTTGAGCGTCACTCATATTTGGGCGACAAATTTGTCAAATTGCAACCAACAACTTTGTTGACTAGGTTAGTGGCAACCTTGTCACTCTCAACTACTCTGTGACATCCCACCATCTAGTACTCCTGGTTTCACAAACTTGTTGAGACTAAGAACTCCATATAACAAGAGACAAGTAATAGTCTTGGTGGATTGTTGTTTTGTTTATAGATTTGATGATATAAATCACATAATGTATTTCTCTTGATATTTAAAATTGAAATTTGTGCAATTGAAGCATTGAGATTTGTTTGTTTTCATAAAATATTTGCCTATGCAAAATATTTCTGAAGAAACCTTTTAGAATAAAAATAAGTTATTCTCCCTTGTTTGGCATAATAGAGATTGTTTTCTATTTCTATCCTTTTCCTTCTTGAGCTTCACTCATATTTGGGCGACAGATTTGTCAAATTGCAACCAACAACTTTATTGACTAGGCTAGTGACAACCTTGTCACTCAGCTAACCTGTGACATCCCACCATCTAGTACTCCTGGTTTTACAAACTTGTTGAGACTAAGAACTCCAGATAACAAGAGACAAGTAATAGTCTTGGTGAGTGACGCGGTGACGAGTGATACCAACAAGTGCAGGCAAGTAATGGATGGATGTGGGAGAGATGTAGATGGTGGAGGCAAGCAAGCAAGCAACTTTCACTCATTTTCATTTTCAGTGGAAGTGGTTTCTCTTAAAATGCTTAAAATTTAGTTAATTTCGATTTTCCACGAAGGCAAATACAAGAAAGCCCCAAAGTACTATTTGAGACATGTGAGAATTTGTATTCATAATTGCAAAAATAATTTGTGTCGATTGACACAAACAAGGCATATATGGTTGAGACTTGAGGTGCGTTCTATGATGAAATGAAAGTGAGATTTTGGTGAGTTGTCAAGGGATGCGAGAGTAAGGGTTCTAGAATAGGAGGTGAGTGTTAGCTATTTTCTAATGAGATCTAGTTTATGTGATGAGAGGTAAGGACGAGGTTTCTGCGACAGGTGTGAGTAGAGTCATCAATTTGGGTTGGGCCCGTCGGATTGACCCGCCCCGCCAAATAATTTAGGTGGGTTGGGTTGAAATTTTATCAACCCATTTTAAAGTGGGTTCAAGTGGGTCGACCTGTCTGAGCCCTAGGCTCGCGACCTGCGACTCGTATGGGTTGGCCCGTGGCAGACTTGGATTGGCCCACGGGTTGGAAAACTTTTTTTCTTTTCAAAATTTAAAATTAAAGTAGAAAACTCAATGGACTAGTGGGCTTGACCCGTCTAAACCGCAAACCAAATTTAAAAATTTTAACTTGATCCATTTAAAATGTAATCAAAACTTAAAAATTTTAATAATTTTTATATTTTTTATTTTTTGATAGGCCCGTGGGTTGGTGATGTGGGTGTGTTTGTGGGATGTTTTATTTATATAGTTTTATTCCCTTATTTATTGTCATTCACACCCATCAAAATTAATTATTTATTTATTACCAAATCCCTAACTATTGCCTTAAGTAGTATAGAGAGGTCCGGGTCGTCTCTCATGGACTCAATGACAGGATATTATTCTAGACACATGGTGCAGGGTCTTTATTATGTTTTATTCATTCCTAACTATCTACAACTCTATTTATTCATAATTAAATTCTACCATTAACAAAAAAATACTAAATCTACATCATTTACAAATTAGATCAAATCATGCATCCTATTTACACATTATACATACAACAACGTTATAAACGCGAGAACATGTTCATTATTCAATTCATGGCCATCACAACAGTCAATCATCAAACATACAAAATATTATGTATAAACAATATGCACAATCGTACCACATCACACAACATATACATGCATCTTAAACATGTTCAACTCGAATACACCATTAGACCAACATTGAATTCAACACAATTGCACATTCTAAAACAACATCATATCATTCAACAACTCATGGCAATTCCCTTATACATCAAGTAACACTTTACAAGCCATCAATAACAACAATAACAAGTCCATGAACTCATTGAAACACATCCATTTCAAGCATTCAAATTCATGCATTGATTTCAATCAGCTACAAGATCTTCATACTATCTAACCAAATCATTTACAATTCAAGTTCAACAATTCAACTGATTAATAACATTCAATTTAACCAAGGTTAACACTCCAATTTATTGCAAGTCAGGTTCTCAAACATTCATCCAATCCAAATGTCATGTATACCTAAATCACAACACTACAAAATCTTACAACCGGCACATTTCCTTATTCCATTCCTATTCAACCGGCTACCAAATGCAACAAGGAAGTTATCAAGTCCCTTCCCTAATCATCCAACACCCACTTGCAATTCACATTAAGAACAGAGCAAACACGGTAAACAGGGGGATTTGTTTAATTGAAAGTAGCTAACAGCAGCTAAAGAAGCAATGAAGCTAGGGTTAGGGTTAGGTTTCCTTCCCTTTCGGCGCCGACACCACTGAAGAGAAGAGAACAGGGGAAATGACAGTGTGGTGGTGGTGGATGGAAAGTCGAATGGCTCTAATTGGCACAGAACAGAAGCAATGACATCACTATAATCGAAGCACACCAACATGGATGGAAGAACGCCGCCGGAGATGGCCAATTCCGGCGAGCTCAAGTCGGGGAAAACCACAAGCTTCGGTCACTGCTCAGCCTCTCCCTTGCTGCAAATCACAGACAAGTTAGAAATCAAATAGAACCTTACCTCGCGTTCTCGGTGGATGAGATGGTCGAAGCACAGCCCGGCGTCTCGTGCCGAACTCCGGTGGATGCAGAAGGGTAGAGAACTCGCCGGAGCCATCACTCACGGTTTGCTCTCTATTTTGTGGAAGGGACGTCGCCGCCAATCGCCGGAGCTGTTCACTCTCAACGATATTCCGCGGCGGACAGGGACTGAGAACCTCGCGTTCGCAATCACGTCGGTGAAGCTCCTGCGGTGGCGTCGGGCGCTTATCGACCTTCGTGGACGCCGACCGCAACTCTGTGGCTGATCGGAGAGGAAGATGGAGGCGGTGGAGCGCGCGATGGGGCTCGGGATCACGGCGGCGGTGAGGAGAAGATGATGAACAGTGCTCGCGATTTTGGGAAGCACTGTAGCTTCCCAAATCGCGAGTGAGCCCCCCTTTCTCTGAACCGTGTAAACCCTTTTAAACCTCGCGTGTGAACTGGCTTTGCAATTGAATCGTGGAATTGGACCGGGCTGGCTGTAATGGCTGGATTTGAAATGAACCGGCTGATTTCTTGATTTGGGCTGAGTTGATTAATTGTGGGCCGGCTGTAATTGGGCTAAATAGATTTGGCATGGATAAATTTTGATTTGAACCCAATTTGATCTTGATCTTTCAACCTGGTTGAGTCAATTAGTATCCAACTCGAACCCGACTCGAACCAAGATTTATTTTTCTTGTAAATGAGCCCTCCAATTATTATTATCTCCATCATAATTTCCTACAAAAATTAAATACACAAAATTAATATCCATAATTATCATAAATTAATGAAAAAATAGAATAATCATTAAAAATTCATCTAACATTAATATCAGTCCAAAAATCTAATTTATTGACAAGAAATATAATCAAAATAGCCCAATCTAACCCTAATTTACCGTGTCACATAGTCAATTATCAGTTGACCCGCCTAATCCGCAACCTGCCTTGGCTTGGGTTGGGTTGCATATTTCTCAGCCTGCCAAGTTGGTGGGTCGGTCCATCCCGCCTCGCCATATGACGGATTTCTAATGGGTTGGCCCGTCCCGCTATGGGTTGGCCCGTTTGACAACTCTAGGTGTGAGACATGTGACTCTAAGTCAAGGATTTTATAAGCCATGAGGATTTTTCTCTAATGGTTTTTGACAAGGTAAGTTGCTACCTTCTCTTCTTAGTCCCTCCTTGCTCCTAACTGGTGCAGTTGGCTCCATATGTTGACACTGATATGGTTCTCGTATTGGTTCATGGACTATTTACACATCTTTAAAAGAAACTTTAACCTTGATTGTATTTCAGTAATGAAATTGAAAAGGACATGAATAACTGCATGGATTATATTATTAATAACAAAACATCAGTTTCATAGAACAGTCTCATGCAAAGTTGAGATGAATGATATGATTTATCTCTTCGATGTGGCAAATGTATGTCATAAATATTTCACTTAGATCATATGAGACATGTGACCTTTTGTTCTTGAGTTTTGTGACATATACTATTTTTTTTATGATCTGGATCTCTTAGACTTCAGACAAGAAATGGAATGCTAGGTATATTCTCTTTCGTCTCTCTATTCGAAAGCCTCAAAATGAAGAGAACAATCCCTTGTCATGAATGAGATAAAACTTACTCAAAAGAGAGAGGAATTCAAGAATCCATGGTACTTAAGTGACTCCAATAAAGTCTTGAGGCTCATGGAACAAGCTATTACATAATTCAAATTAAATTTGTTGGGTTCATTATGACTGCACATGGGACCAAACCCTATTTATATTTATGCTGCCAAGGCCCAACGTATTTTGTCGTTGATGATTGACTGTTAGCCTTAAAGTAAAAATGCTGATGAATTGAAAAATTTTATGACTATTGCTTCAGTAGGGGCAGTGTGCATACTAAATAATTTGAATAGGGGTTAGGACGCATCTAGTCAGCATGATATACAGTAATGTTCAATATAAATCTGCAACATCTGTATCCCAAAATTGATCTTTTAGATATTTTCAAATCAGATAGTTTATTAAGAGTAATGATGCCTAGTTTTCAGCATGATAGTCTTGTATTTCAAGATGAACCGTTTTATTGGATCAATCTGTATTTTACCAAACCTATTGCTTGCTTTTGAGTCAATATTGAGATCTGCTGTGTATTATTTTTCTTGATATAGTAACTTTAAAATGATGTAAGCTAACTTTGGTCATGTAGTTTTCCATTGTTCATTGGATTTTGTGCTCAGTTATTGTTGAATGTGATATCAACTTAAACAGTGCAGTTGTTTTCCATTAAAATCATGTTTTTCATGATTTTAGAATTTAGATTTGTTGATCACCTCATTCTGCAGCTCACTTCCTAGAGAAGACATTCAAGCTATTGTTGAGCATGGTTGCCCTAATGTATTTCGCAAAGCAGTCAATTCAGCAAAAAGGTTAAGGGCATATCTGCATCTTGATGAAGGGGCTGTAAGTTATACTTTTAGTTTAGATTGTTGTAAAATTTAGAAATTCTAATGAAATGCTTGATGGAAATTGGAAAAGTCTTTTTTGTGGATTAGGTTTGGCTATCGTATTAGATGTTCAACAATATAGGAATTATGATGAATTGAACTGCTAATGTTCTGCAACCATTCACTTCAAGTAGCATATTGTTTTTGATTATCACCTACAACTACAGGTATGTAGTGTTTGTGATCTAAGAGGATCATGTGACAAAGCATATATAATACCAGTAGATGGTGAAGGACCACGCACTGTGGATGTAGTACGGATTTTATTGAGTTACGCATTGAATCCAAAGCAATTTTGTGTGTCGGAAAGCTCGCCCATCAAAGAGCACATCCAAAAGTCTGCAAGAAGTCTACTCTTTGAGCTTATTAAGCTCAGTGATACACCCACTGATCCATCTATTCCAAAACCAGTTGTGAAGCTTCCTACTCCAAAGGAAACATTTCCAAAGTTCAATGGCAACCAAAACAGATCATCCAACATTGAAATGAAGCGAGGTGACTGGTTATGTCCAAAGTAAGTTATGATGCATAGTCTTCTATATGTTACGGGATGTTTAATTGTGTATCTTCGATTTATTTAAATTATACATTAAAATTCGGGTTCCTTAGGTGGATAGCTTGTAAGTATTGAAATTAATGATGTACAACCAATCATGTATTAGTGATCAAGTGGTTGGGCCGTTAGGAAGCAATATAGTTTGTACAGTGGATATCAGGATAATTTGTAAGATTACTAGAAAGTATGAACTAAAATTTATTAGTATTTAGGATCAGATATGTAAAACAGGTAAAATCAGAGAAATCTGATTTGACGTGTGGTAAGAAGACGATCTATGTCTGTACCTGGTAGTTTAGTCAATTAGAATTTCAGGCATAGGAAAAGAAAAGCAATGAAAACTGAGATAATATTATTAAATTTTATTTAAAAAATCTAAAAATTATTAGTGATACAACTTAGAGTTCAGTGATAATAAGATCTATGCTGTGTTGATCCTACTCAATGATGTAATAAGATCCATGTATAACTTATTCCTAGTGGTGGCCTAACTTCCATAAATTTTGAGGTGCTTTACCTTGACTTTTAATACTACACGTGGTACATTCATAATGACCAAAATGCACTAATGTTATTTTAAGATGCCTAAGTGCTTGCTTATCTCCTCAAGCATGGTGAGGTGTGGTAATCCTTGAGTACCTAATGAGGCTAGGTAGTCACTTTTAAGAAGGCATATCTTAAATGAGCACCTTCTAATTCTTTGTGTGATTGGATGAGTTTCTTTATAATCCTTTGGAAACCCCACTACAAGTAATTTTCATCTTACATAATAAATGTAGTCCATGGAAAATACAAATTTTTGTTTAGACTAATATATATGCTTCAATTTTTAGGCTAATTCTACTTGGTGTTAACATATTTATCACCCATGAATTTGCAAGTTTTATTGGTAGTTATTGCATCTGATTGGATTAAACAATCAAAGAAATTGCAATTTATGTTAGATTTATGAAAATTGCTAGCTTTACATTTTTTAGATATTTGACTATGCATTTTATCTTGAATGTCTAATGTGTTAGCAACGAATGAACTTATGTTCATTACTAGGATCAGATAGTTAAAGAATAGTAATGATTGTATTGGATTAGTAGGATCTATACATCATAATCAATAGGAAAAATAAACAATAGGGAAAAGATGAAATAAAGTTATTAAAAATGTTAAAAAAAATCTTTAAGGCATACTTATCACATCATCATTATTGAATTGTGTTTGTCATAATTATTCGGGATTAGATATATGAATATTATTTCTCCATTAAGGTCTAGTCATATTATATTGTATCACTAGTAATACTTAAATTGATTAAATCATTTTTTGTTATATTATGTAATTTTTTCCTTGATCTCACTCTTAGGGAGGATGACGATGGGTGAGGATAATTTTTAACTTATCACCCCCGCCTCATATAGGAAGTGGGGAGGGCGGGTTATGGGGGGAAGATGAAAATTTCTTCCCTATTCCCATCTTGCCCCATTTCTCATGCACGCTTTAGGTTTATATTCTATAACATATATATTGTAAACTAAATTCTATATGGAGCAAAAAACCTTATATGCACCTTGCATATGTCAGTTGTGTTTTTTATCCCATCTTTGTTTACATATTGAGGTGAGGGGGTGACCTTAATTAGGCTAGCTCGAGTTGGGTCATAATTGAGGTGGATCAAATTATCATCCCTACTCTTTGTCGACCCTTCAATCTGATATATTTAAGTCTTCTAACTATAACATTTATTAGTATGTTTGTTATCATCAACCATCTTTGAATGTCTATATCATATGAATCAACTCTCTCATTTAAGCATCCGTTGGAGTTACACCTAAGTTCTTTCAGATAGTATCATAAGTGTTTGAATACTATGGTACTAAAGCCCATTGATTATGATTAGCATCTTTTTAATCACTATCAAAGCATCCTTTTGTTTATACATAACTTTAATCCTACTACACAATTCTCTACTCCCTCCCTTTTACACTATGTAAATCATCATCCATAACTCTATTAATTTGTCTATAATAGATTATCAGGCATTACCTCGTTTCTGTATCTATTTAGTAGCTACACAAAAATAAAACACTCCTCTTGTATTCTCTCCTTGCTAGGATAAAATCCTCTTTCTGTCTCTCTTTAGTTTAAAGGACAAACTCAAGCATGAAACCTCCATTAGTATGTATCTTACGATTCACTATTTTAATATAGCACCAATAATAACTCAACTCGTCGAAAGGGGATAATATTATTAACTAAAAGATCTGAATCAATAAAAGGGATCCTAACCCTTTTACTGACCGACAATGAGACTCATTCTTTATTAGAATGACTTGTTAACCAAAAAACTCTAGCAAACTCCAAAATAAGTCAAACCAACTTTTTTTTTAATAAAAAATAACAGTATCTACTTTATCGTTTCTTGTCAAAAATGGCTCAAACTCATTGTTGTGTACAAGAGCAAAATTATTAGTCTAAGTCTTTCGATTCCTCTTTATGGAATATAACTTTGAGGTCTCTTGTTGAAATTTAGCAAATTAAGTTGTGCCCATGTATTCTAGTTCAGTGATTCATACATCTTCTATATTTAATAGTTCTTTCTATTAGATTAAGTATCTTTTAGGAGGTATTTGGTTGGGAGTTATCGTTGATAACCTTGGTTATTTGTCCAAAGTTATGAATCATAAACTTATTTGGTTCAGGTTATGATTGATTCTCAAGTAATACAATATCACCACTACATCAACAAATGAGTTATAACCCGGTTATATGATTACCTTGGCAGCCTAAGGTTTTCTACAATTCCGGAGGTTAACGAAATTTTTTTCCATGATTATCCTTCTAATTTAAAATTCAATTAATTGAAATGTATTGTGAAATCTAATTGAAACCGAGTTAATTAATTTAAAAATTTATGATTTTAGAAAAGATAATTTATTTTAATTTGTAAAAATAAAATTAATGAATTATATTTATTAATTTAATTAATTATTTTATTAGAATAATTATTTTAATTATTATTTTAAAAAAATATATAAATTTATGTTAAATTTTAAAAAATAAAATTAATAAATGATGTTTATTAATTTAATAAAATAATTAATTTAATGAATTATTTTATTAAAATAAAATTAATGAATTATATATATTAATTTAATTTTAAATTAATGAATTATATTTATTAATTGAATAAATTATTTTATTAAAATAATTATTTTAATGAATTATTTTTTTAAATATATATAAATTTATTTTAAATTTAAAAATTAAATTAATGAATTATATTTATTAATTGAATAAATTATTTTATTAAAATAGTTATTTTAATGAATTATTTTTTAAAATATATATAAATTTATTTTAAAATTAAAAAATAAAATTAATGAATTATAGTTATTAATTTAATGAATTATTTTATTAAAATAATTATTTTAATAAATTATTTTATTAAAACATATATAAATTTATGTTAAATTTAAAAAAATAAAATTAATAAATGATGTTTATTAATTTAATAAATTATTTTATATAAAATAATTATTTTAATGAATTATTTTATTAAAATAAAAGTACAAATTATATTTATTAATTTAATTTTTTAATGAATTATTTTTTAAAATATATATAAATTTATTTTAAATTTTAAAAAATAAAATTAATGAATTATATTTATTAAATAATTATTTTAATGAATTATTTTATTAAAATAAAATTAATGAATTATATTTATTAAATAATTATTTTAATGAATTATTTTATTAAAATAAATTTAATGAATTATATTTATTAATTTAACAAATTATTTTTTTAAAATAATTATTTTAGTAAATTATTTTTTAAAATATATGTAAATTTATTTTAAATTAAAAAAAATAAAATTAATGAATTATATTTATTAATTTAATGAATTATTTTAAAATAATTATTTTAATAAATTATTTTATTAAAAATATATAAATTTATTTTAAATTTTAAAAATTATAAATAAATTATATATATATTTTGATATATTATTAATGTATTATCATTATTAATATTATTAATTTAATTTAATTTATTTGAATTAAGGGTAATATAGTAAATATTAAATTGGTTATGTTTTATTCCCTCCAAATAAATAAGTTGAACCAAACAACATCAGATTATATTTTATGCTCCATAACCTTGGTTATGTGATTATCTAGTAATCACATAACCAAGATTATATATGATAACTTAAACCAAACGCACCCTTAGTGCTTTGATGAGGAGTTAGCACTGTTTGAATCTCAATGATCCTCTCAGTCATATAGGCTAGTTATAATGAGGGTGGAAGAGCTAGTGTCAAGTGGTGGAAGTACGACTTATGGGCAAATCAACAAGCAAAGGAGCTTGAATATCACTTAATACCCTCTATAGTGATTGACTAATGTTTAATAAGTCACCTCTTTTTCTCATAATGTGAAAAAGTCTAGTGGAGCGAATATGAAATTTGTGTGGGAGTTTTTAGAAAATTGCTCAAGGTAGATGCAAATAAGAACATGGTTTCCAACATTATATTTCTTTTGCCTACAATTTGTATCTATATGAACTTTATTTTTCAGTGGTTTTCTCTTAACATTAATATATATCTCCTGAATATGCTAAGAAAAGCTCTAAGTTAGAAAGGTGGAAACTAGTAGGTAAGAAAATGGTATTGAGTGACAAGCTCTAAACCCATAGATGATCTCAAATGATCTTTTAATTGCAAAACGATTTATTGAATTATCATAAGCAAACTCAACAATGGATGGCCAAATCCTAAATCCTCGATTTTTCCCTATAGGTCTTGTAAGCAAATTTCCTAATATCCATTTGTTTGTGGGTGAAATGCAAATAAAATTTGAATTGTGTTCCACACTATTTCCATATCGGCTTCTCAAATAGCTAACAAACATAACATCCTTATGTGCGATTAGTGTTGGTAACCCATGCAATTTAACAATTTTCTTATAAAACAGAAAATGAAATGTTCATACTTTCCATGACTTGTAAATAATTGGTACTTATAAAGGCCTATGTTTTGTTTAGTTTCATTAGCTATCTGTAACATATGATACTATAATACAACCCTATCTATGTTTTCGTCAAGTATGATTAATAAAATTTATCTAAAGCAAGGTCTGATCTTGTGTTTTCCAAAATACCCTATCGAGTTCTTTATGTAACTGTAATATTAAAAAATCTCTTAGTGATGGTTGGAGATACATAAATTTGTGCTCTTAATTAGGTAATCACCTTTAGTCACAAACTTGACCAAATTATGACAATCCTCTCTTGGATGGCTTAGAAAACCACCAAAAATTAGAGCATATCACGTGCTCATCCTTAAGGCATAAATTCTTATTACAATGGTTTCCATCCTACATAGGGTAGCTATGATTCGACTCAACATGTTTACAGGTTTGTTATACCTCCTACGCTGGTATTGTTTAACAATATTATACTTTGGGAGGAATTTAACTCAATGAGAGTGTTTAGTTTATGACTTCAATTGTACTTAGATGTACATAAGTGTCTTATGGTCAGAGTACAATATGAATTTATTTGGTAAGCATTTACCAATGCCTTAAAGATTGGACAATAATGTAAAACTTATTAGAGTTACACTGCTGAGTTACATTGAGTTTCTTGCTAAAGAATGCAATAGGATGCCCTTCTTAGCTTAGGGTACCTCTAATTCCTATATTTACCTCAAATGGTAGAAAGGTCAAGAAGGTTGTCTAAGGATAAGGGCCTTAGTTATCTTTTCTTTAGTTTTTTGAAAGGCTAATATGGTGAACTTTGTCAAGCTCCCTATTTTTAAGGCAATTTGTGAGGATAGCCATAATGATACTAAAGTTCCTAGTAAAACATCTATAAAAATTCATAAAGTCGTGAAAGCTTTGAACTTTCTTATAGGTATGTGGTTTATGTTAACCCTTGATTGCCCTAATTTTGTCAAGTTTGCCAAATTTTTTCTAATGTGAAAATAAACCCACCAATGAAGTGCATCTTCGATCGTAAAGAATATTATTTCTTTGGGTTGATAATCAACTTTCCAATCTAAAGGGTTTCATGGAATAAGAATGTATTCAAGGTGGTTGTCATGCTCTTTGTTGCGCATTAGGATGCCATTAAAATAAACCATTATAAACTTTCCTATATAAGCTTTTGGGATTTGATTCATTGCCATTATGAATGTGCTTAGGGCATTTGAAAGGCCAAAGGGCGAAATTGCCTATTGTAGTACATCCCAGTGTTAAAGTGATTTTCCACATTCCTCACTTACTCGAATCTGAATGATACCACTATGTTATTTTAGAGAAGTCTTAGTCTCTTGCCATTAAGTTAAGAATGTTATTAGGTGTATGTATGGGAAACCTATATTTGATAATGATTTTATTGATTGATACGATTGTTAGTGCATATTCTATAAGTCATTTCTTTTGGTGTCAGTAATGTAGGGACAACACAACTTGTGCTTTCTCTAATAAAGTTTTTCTTTAAGAGTTTTTTTTTTTAATTTGTCTAGTTAGTTTAGTATGTTCTTAGTAGTCGTGTAATCATATGCAAGGATAGACAATTATGATCTAGGAATAAGGTGTGTATTATGTGTTAAATTGTGTGTGCGCAAAGGCTACAATTTCTCAGCTAACTATTAATTAGCTATGCTCTCATACTCATCCAAGATCTTCTTGATCTAAGGGATGATCTCTTGGTGAGGCATTAGGGAGAACCTTAAGGTCTTGGGCTATTAAGGCTCTTGAGTCTATGTAAGAAGGTGGGAATGCCTCAGAGATTGCACTGGCTTGAGTCTCGGTTTGATTGGGTTAGGCTTAGACAATGCCCATTATGTTGGAAGACACAAAGTGTTTTCTCTCTTATAATGAGTTACAAAAACGTTGTAATGTCATTATCTAACAAGGATGATATGGGAAATGTTCATAGGCGGACATTGTGCTAAATTTTAGCCGTTTTCACTAAGGACCAAATATCTTTATGGAATTGATAGGAAGTTCGATCTATGCGTGCTACTTTGTAGGAATCAAGTGTGAATTTGTTTCTAAAAAGCCATGCCTTTGTGCTTTCTTGTTCTTTGTCGTATGCCTCTGTACTTCCATTGATGATTTTTTGAGAACTTTCTCCACCTCCGATACTTCACCAAAGAGGAGACAAGATAACTTAGGACTACCAAACCACATTGAATCACCTGTGTGGTATGTTTGTGCTTTTATTTATGTTTTTCCGCTACTAACTATGTTTTGTAACCTTACTGGAATCATAGCAAAAGAAGAAATTTTACTTGCACACACGCTATTCATCCCCTCCCCTTCTAGCGCTCACATTTACCTCACTATCACCACTATCCAACAGTTACCAACAAGAAAGGTGCAATATTCAATGGTTGATCTCCTGTTAACCATTGACCTAGCATAATTGACATTCATATATGCTTTTAGCACCAAAACTCTATTTTTCTTAAATAGAATATACTTTTCTTGGTGTTCCTTTGAGATACTATAATGTTGGTGAGCTGCTTGCAAATGAGGTTCTTTTGGGTTATGCATGAATTGACTAAGCACACTTACTACATGCTATATCTTGTTAAATAAGCTTTTCTACTAGACGATACATTTCTTATCTATCACAACATCTGTATCTATCATTTAAATTTGAGTATATTAGAGATTTGAAATATATTTCTGTTGGGAGATAAAAGTGCCTTGCTTAGAGTGAGGCACATCAATCCCAAGAAAGTACTTCAATCTTCCTAATACTTTGATTTAAAACTTCTTCACTAAATACTGACTTAAAATTGTTTCTCTAAGTCAGTATCTGATGCCAAATCCTATGATTGAGTCTAAATCTATGTCAAATCCTATGTCTTAACTTGTCAATTTGTGCATGAAAATTCCAACACTATCATTAAGAATATGAGATTTGACACCCCATACTCGGGGAAGGAGATGGATGTCCTTGAACTAATACAAGTCCAAGAATCTAACCCAAATCTTGAGAACGTAACAATTTCTAATTAGTTGATATTGAATCATGTAGGTGATGAGAACCTAAACCTTCCTATTGCTGTTAGGAAAGGCACTAGAGAGTGCGCAAAATGCCTTAATATCCTCTTGCGAACTTCCTATCTTTTAAAAATCTTCACCATCACATAAAACTTACTTGGTTAACCTAAATACCATTGTCGTCCCTATCACTTTTTCCGAGGCATTATCTAATGAGAAGTGGCAACAAGTAATGAATGAAGAAATGAAACCATTAGAGTTGAACAAAATATGAGAATCGGTGAAGTTGCCAATATGAAAGAAATTTGTGAGGTGTAAATGAGTCTATATAGTGAAATATAGATCAGATCTATAGAGTGAAATATAGAGCGGATGCATTTATAGAGATATATAAGCAAGGCTGGTAGCCAAGAGCTATACTCAAACCTATAGGATTATCTATAGGATTTTTCTCTGCAAAAAAAATAAAAGCTGTTAGAATACTACTGTCATTGACAACTAATTATAGTTGGGAGTTATAAATGTTAATGTCAAGAATGCATTTTTGCTTGGAGAACTAGAGGAAGAAATTTATATGGAGGTTCCACCACGATATCAAAATAATTTGGATGTTCATAATGTATGTAAATTGAAGAAAGTCTTATATGGATTTAAGCAATCATTACAGGCATGGTATAGCAATTTGTGAGAGTTATGATTGTTATAGGGTATAGACAGCCAACAAGGTCACACATTATTTATTAAACACTCTTCAAGAGGAGTTACAATGCTGGAAATGATAATGAGGAGAGAACTTCCTAAGTCCTATTTGGCGAAGGAGTTTGAAATCAAAGTATTAGGAAGATTGAAATGGTTTTTTGGGATTGAGGTGGCTCACTCTAAGGAAAATATTTTTATCTCCCAAAAGATATGTGTTACATATCTCTTTAAAGAAACATGCAAGCCTCCAATAGACCCAAATCTTAGACTTGAAATGACAAAGGAAGATGTAGCAGTAGATAAGAAAATGTATTAACATATGGTAAGAAAGCTTATTTATTTGTCTCATACACAATCAAACATAACATATGCTAAGAAAATTTATGTATAATCCCAAAGAAGCTCATTTGCAAGCAATACACCGTGTATTGCAATATTTTCAAGGAACACCAAGAAATAATATTCAGTGTAAAAGCAATAAAGGTTTGGTGCTAAAGGCATACACATTATGCTGGGTCAGTGATTGATAGGAGGCCAACCATCGGATATGGCACCTTTCTTGGTGGTAATCTCATAAAATGGAGGAGCAAAAAATAGGATGTAGTGGCACTGTTTAGTGCAAAGGTAGAATTCTGAGCAATGACTCAAGATATGTGCGAATTACTTTGGTTAAAGATCATCTTAGAAAACTTAAGATCAAGTGAGATGGTCCAATGTTACTTCATTGTGATAATAAGTTATGATTAACATAGCCCATAATCTGGTACAATATGATTGAACGAAGTACAATGAAATTGATTGACACCTCATCAAGGAGATTAAAAAGCGGGTTAATTTTGTATCCATTACGTATTTACATGTTGACAACTTGTAGATATATTTACTAAATGGTTAAGTAGCTGTGGGTTTGAAAGTATTATATCCAAGAGGTAGTTGAATATTTATTCATTAGCTTGAAGGGGAGTGTGAGAAATCATATTTTTGTAACTATGTATAAATTGAAAAATATTCCATAAATTATGGTATATGATAGCGTAACTAGTTTTAATAAAGTATGTGTAGTTTTTTTAATAAGTGTGTAAAAAAGTCTATTAGAGATTTTAAGATTTTTTTGAAGATAAGGTCATGTTATCAATTTATAAAAGGGGTTAAGATCTCATATATTTGACAAGTTTTGTGTTAATATAATTTTCAATATTTTAGACAACTAAATTTGATACTTGGGGTTTCAGTGTGTTAGTGTTTTACAGAAATTTTCCTTATACAGGGCTTGCTAGTGGAAAAGATCAAGAAAAAACAATATATTGAGAATTTATGGTCACTTCTTTAATTCCTTTGTAGTTTGTGTTTCATTTCCTGTTGACATGATTATTTGGCCACCTTTAGAACCAAACTTATAATGCATAATGAGAGTGTACAATGACCAATTACCTATTAAAGGATGTTCCTTGAAATTAAAGCATGTGGCAAAGATTCATCAGCCTTGTAGAAATTGACCTATTAAAGTGGTTGCTCCTTGAAATTAAAGAATGTGGCAAGGATTCATCTTTCTTGCAGAAATTGGGTATGGTAATTATTTTTCATTAGGTGCTCTTTTGTTGAAGAAAGTTATTCCGATGGCAAATTGAGTTCTTTCAAGATATTTGTTCAAAACCAATTTTTGTAGACACTTACGATATGTATTTTACCTTTAATATGCAGTTGCAATTTTCTCAATTTTGCTCGAAATCTTCGTTGTTTGGAGTGTAAAGAAGATGGGCCAAAGAGAGTGAACAGGGACAATGGTAATGAAATGAAGAAGGGAGACTGGAATTGCCCCAAGTAATGTTTCCTTAATACTTTGCCCTCATTTTTAACTGGAATGAGCTAACTTTACACTCAAATTAATTAAAAACTCGTGTGGTGGCAGGTGTGACTTTATGAATTTCGCTCGCAATAGGAAGTGCTTTCGTTGCCAGGAACTACGCCCCAAAAAAGAGTTAAATAATGGCGAGTGGGAGTGTCCCTCGTGAGTCTCTTGCATGTTTATCTTTGTTAAGAATTTTTCTTTTGATGCTTGGGAACGATCCTTTGTCACAATGATGATGCCAATTTTATGTTTAGATGTTTTTACCTCAACTTCCGTGGAAACGAGCACTGCAAGAAGTGTAACCATGATCGTCCTGAAGATGAAGGAAATCTGTTTGATGATAACCTTTGGAGGTCACAGATGGAGACAACAAAGGATACCATAAAATTTGGATATGATTGATGGGTATCCTGCCTGTAGTGGAAGAAAGCAACATTGTAGTGAGAAGGGCAACGACAACCCAGAAGATTGACCTCTTCAAGGAACTCGAGTTAAAGAATAGATTGTCATTCTAAATGCCAAACCCATTATATATTCCTGATATTTCGTAGCTTAATGTGAAACCCAAACTGAGAGCTTTTATGTGGTAACTGTGTTCTTTTTTGTAAAATAAAAATTCATTGATGAAATGGTTTATATCAAGTAGAATTAAAAATATCCTAATACAGGTTAGTGTTAGTGGCAAATCCACTGCTAGTTAAAAAATAGCATATAGCATTGGCTGATGAACAATTAGTCCTTTATAACAATAGCAATGAGCTTCCAACATTGATGATATTTGAAGAGTCACGGAGGAGGTTCTCAATTCGTGTGACTGGTGGAATCGGGTTTTATAATTTGCTGTAGTACTTGATTTTTGTGTTTTGCACTTCAAAATCAGGGAGTTTCCACTTGGGTAAAGAATAAATAGCAGGATTGTACAATAAATAGTGATACCGTTTGTCTTATATTAGGTTAGGCGTGGGATGTTTGTACTTACTGATATTCTGACATTATTAAATAGTGATTCTCTAAATTAGTAGTATTCTTATTAATGGTACTCTTTGACGCCACTAAATAGTGGTATTCCATATTAGTGAAATTTCTATTGTGATTAAAATCACCAAAAGCCATGTTGATAAATGCCCACGTGGCGCATATGGGATCATGGGTTATTCCATGATCTCACTAGTTATCATCTATTATTTCCACTCTTGATTTCTTTTCTTCCCTATAAATATTTGTGAGAAGTATTGTAGGTATATGCATTGAGAATGCAGTGAGAAGAGGCTAGAGGGTTATGACGTTGTGAAACCGCGATGATAGTGAGTTCTTGTAATTATCATTCCGACTGCGAGTTGTTGGCATTCGAAGTTCGTATTCTAGAAATTTTCAGAGTCAAACGAAAAGAGATACACTTCTTTTAAAATTTTACAAATAAATATATGTTCGTTTGATTCTAACATTGGTATCAGAGCGAGGTTGGTTTTGTCGTCGTTGATCTTACGATCAATAAGTAAAATAGTGCTCCGACGTGTTCTTGAACGTGCTCGCCGCGATGCTCGGTAGGTCGACGGTGCTCGGCACAAGCCGAGCGGCCGATGGTGCGCGACACAAGTTGAGCGGCTGACGGTGCTCGGCATAGTCGAGCGGTCGGTAGTGCATGGTACAAGTCGAGCAATTGACCGTGCTTGGTACAAGTCAAGCGGTTGACGGTGCTCGATACAAGTCGAACGATCGGTGTTACTTGGCATAAGCCGAGCAATTCGCAATACTCGAGAGCCCGAGTGAAAGGTGCTTGAGAGGGCGGTTACTGAGTTGTGCTCGGGACGCGTAGAGGCGTTTAGACTCTCGGGATGCGCTCGGGTGCTAGGCTCTCAAGATGTGTCGGGTGTTAAGTACTCGATCGAGGCTCTCGGGAAATCGATGTGCGAGTTAGCCGTTGGTACAAGATGAGTCAGCCTTGGTGGTTGGCACGCATAGAGGTGCTCGATCGATGTGCGCGTTTTGCTTGAGAATATTCTCGAGTTGCACGGGTACTCGGGAAGAGCCGAGAGACTCATACTCGGGCGAGTCGCGGTGCTTGAGTGCTCGACATAGTTGGCAGTACTCGACACAAACTAAGGTCTGCACAGGTAATATTCGACACAAGTCGAAGTTCTCAGTGCCGAGTGGTTTGGGCACTCGGTGAAAAATTATTGAGTGGTTTAGAACTCGATAAATTGGCTAAGAGTGGGAGCAGTCCACTCAAGATTGTGTAGAAGTGTTCGGCACATGTCCGAGATTCACTTGAACTTGTCTCTGAGTAGGAGTAGCCACTCAGACTCGGCATAAGCCGAGTGTCTTGGGGAAAATGATGAGGTCTTACTCCGAGGCGTGTGGTGGCAAATGGACTCTAATGGTGGCGCGTAGGTTTATTGAGAGTTTTATGTGAAAAGTGGCTTCTTATGTATTACATCTTGATTTGAATGATGAGATGCAATTCCAGATTATGGTGTATGGTGTCCGTTGATTCATATGCTCATTCGGATTTGTAATCAAGTCTTCTGGATTTTTAATGATTCATAGTGTACACAAGGTAGAGATATTAAGGCATCATAGGTCACTAATGTCTCTCTATTTTGTGTGATAGAGAAAAATGACTGCAACGAAGACTGTCATATTGGATCTCGTGAAGGGAGATAAGTAAAATGGTGACAACTATGATATTTGGCACCGGAAGGTTCAGTTTATTTTCAAGGAACAAGAACTCGGGGAGGTTCTTAAGCATGAGATGGTGGACCCCGAGGAGGGTACCACAGTACAAGCGAGACGGGATTAGGAGGTTTATCGTGCTTGGAAAAAGAAGGATGGCCAAGCTAGGGTAATTCTTCTTAGCAGCATGCATGATGAGCTGATCCTGATTTATGAACTGTATCCTACTGCTAAGTCGGTCTGGAATGCTCTAAAAGAGCAATATGGTGCCCCTTCAGCCCCTAAGTTGAAGATGTTGACTTATAAATTCATAACTTATAAGAAGAGGTCTGATCATACTATAAAGCAATATTTAATGCATATCTCGAGTATGATTGCCTCTTTGAAAAATATGGGGGAGTCAATGTCTAATGAACTTCAGGTGCTGGGTGTGATCCAGTCTTTGCCTGACTCCTGGGATATAGTCAAGACTTATCTCACACACACTGAGAGTATTCATACTTTCATGGATGTGAGTAGACATTGTGAGCTCGAGGAGGAGCGCCAGAAGGTGACCAAGTTTTTTCAGGTCATGCTTACTTTGTGGAATCGAGTAAGGGCTCCCGGGGGACAAAGCGCAAGTGGCGCAATTGTTAGTACAGATGAAATCAGAATATTTCTACAATAATATGATATTGTCCACTTTGAGTCTAAGCCCTCATGGTTTTGTTCTTGGGCTATACCCAAAAGGTCTCATACCATTGGAGACATCTTCCATCTTATAATCCCATGATCTTTTTCATGTATTTCTAATGTGGGACTTTGATTGCATCCCAACAATCCTCCCCTCAAACAAAGGACCACTGGAAGCCCCCTATCATTTTTTTCATAGTCCGACTGCCATATTCCTCATGGTCTGACTGTCATGTCCCTCATGGTCTAGGCTTCCCCTACCTCTTTCATTTTTTTCGAGGGTCCTCACATGACTCTACATAGACCATGGCTCTGACACCAATTGTTGGGATCTAGTTGCGAAAAACAATCGCAAACGCAATAGAAAATTAAAATAAAATTTTGATCCCTCCATGGATCCATGTGTATACATAAAGAAAGTGTTTGTTTTAACTATACCTTAGTTAAGAAGTTACCCTTGTAGCGTAGCCCTTCGCAATCCCGACAGTAACTTTTTGATGATGGATCTCAGCACGATAGTATCCACACGAACACTATCTTAAAAAAGGAGACAAAACCTTTGGTTGTGCTAGCAACCACACTAAGGCTCTCCTCTAAAGACTAGGTTTGTTTAGTGCACGACAAAGGGGGGGGGGGAACTAGATTCCTATGTTTAATCCATGCAATGTTGAGAAAAACTTCTCAATTTCCAATTTGCATGTAACATTGAGAAGAAAGAAAAAAAGCTTCTCAACTTCTCAACTCCATTTCATACAATAACCTCCTTTTTGCATGCAACATTAAATTTTCATGCATTAAATCCCATTTCATGCATTAAACATGCAACATTGAAACACTACAAATTCCATTTCATGCATTAATCCCTTTGCATGCAACATTGAGGTTTCATGATTAAATTCCATTTCATGTTAATTCGCTTGTTTTATTTGAAAAATTAAGTCGGTAATGAGTCTAACTCATTTTAGTCTATTCAATCAACTAATGATTCATTTAGTCAAACTAAGATGATCCTGTCTCCAAAATAACGTGTTCTTTGTGTATGATTTAATATGTTCTTGCAACGTTGATAATGTTTCTTGAAACATAAGCAATGAGTGACATCTAACAATACATCATTGTTACCTAAGTGGCAAAAATGTCGAGATCCGACAAAACCTTACGGTGGCTATTATAATGTATGACCATATCCTTTTATCTTCGATATCTAGATTGATCAATGAGACATAATGCGATTCCCAAGTAGACTCGTCAAGCAAATGAACTTAATATCTCATATTGACTCATTTGAACATGACCATGCATTTCGTGGTTCTACTCTATCAAGAGGCCATAAGATATCACTCCCGTTATTTGGGAGGGATAGATATCCCATCTATCATTTTTGCATAATTACTTGTTGGTGGCTAAAGTATGAGGGAACCGTAGTGACTTCAGCTGACATGATCATATGAGAAAGTTTATGACACTCATATAACGATCCATGAAACTTTCTCATGGATGGTCACAGTATATATTCTTTAATGTATACCCATGTGTCATTAATATCCAGTGAGGACATCAATTCATCCAGTCCCATATGTTAGTTTCAATGCATTAACATTGTCCCTAAACATTAATGCTTGACTAAGATGATTAAGAGTACATGTATCTTATATCATCTCACTTTCGATTCAAACAATCGATATGATATAGATTATAATTAGCTATCCAAGGATATTATTATATATTCTGACACAAATACAAAATAAGTATAATAATTAAAAAGTTTACCTTTATTAATATAGAATATGATACAAAAATTCTCTAGTCAATCATCACATAATTGGTTTTAAGGCTTTTATTAATAATCTCCCACTAGCACTAGTGCCAATCACTGTAATATCTAATATCTAGTGACCTAGTGTGACCATCATATTTTCTCTGTGCCAAAATATTGGTCAAAGAATCTGCGATGTTAGCATTTATCGGTACTCTGCATATCCTCACATGTCCTCTATTGATGATCTCTCGAATGAGATGGAAGCGCCGTAGTATGTGTTTGATTCGTTGATGAGAGCGAGGTTCCTTAGCCTGTGCAATAGCCTAATTGTTGTCACAATAGGATCTGCTATGCTAGGAACCATCCCAAGTTCAGTGATGAACTTGCGGTCCCAAACTGCTTTCTTTGCTGCATTAGATGCAACAATATACTCGGCTTCTATTGTAGAATTTGCAACTGTGTCCTACTTCGAACTTTTCCAGCTCACAACGCCACCATTCAGGCAAAACACATATCTTGACTCTGATATAAATCATCCCTGTCGGTTTGGAAGCTTGCATCGCTGTAACCCTTTATAGCTAGCTCCTCATCACCTCCAAATATCAGAATGTTTTCATCATTCGTAAGTACTTAAGAATATTCTTGGACCGTTGTCCAGTGACTTTTCCGTGGATCTGACTAGTATCTATTTGTCATGCTCAAAGCATATGAGACATCAGGGCGAGTACAAAGCATGACGTACATGATAGATCCTATGGCAGTACATAATATGATCCATGTGATCTCTCTCCTCAGAAGAGGGACATTGAGTTTTCGAAAGACTCACACTATGTGACATCAGTAGAAATCCCTTCTTTAGAATTCTGCAAGGCAAAACGATGTTACCTTGTCAATGTATGTACTCTGACTTAGGTCAAGCAATATCTTAGATCTATCTCTATATATCTTGATGCCTCAAATATAGACTGCTTCACCTAAGTCTTTCATTGAGAAATAATTCCCTAACTGTGTCTTCACAAACTGTAGTGAAGGGATATTATTTCTAATGAGGAGTATGTCATCCACATACAAGATTAGAAAGATAACTGTGCTCCCACTAACCCTCTTGTAGACACAGGGCTCATCTTGATTCTTGATGAAATCAAATTTTTTTATCACATCATCGAATCGAAGATTCCAGCTTTGAGAAGCTTGCTTTAGTCCATAAATGAACCTTTGCAGCTTGCATACCTTTCCAACATGCTTTGGATCTACAAAACTCTCAGGTTGTGTCATGTACACATCCTCGAGTAGGTTTTCATTCAGAAACACAGTTTTGACATTCATCTGCCAGATCTCATAATCATGGTAAGTTGCAATAGTAAGCATGATCTGAATAAACTTAAGCATCACAACTGGTGAAAAGGTTTTATCATAGTCAATATCATGAATTTGCTTGAAGCCTTTAGCTACCAATCGCCCTTTATAGGTATGCATAAGACCATCCATGTCAGTCTTTCTTTTAAAGACTCACTTACACCCAATGGGTTTGATCCCCTCAGGTGGATCAACAAAGTTCATATTTGGTTAGTGTACACGGATTCCATTTCAGACCTAGCTAGCCTTTCTAGCTATTTCTCAGAATTTGGGCTCATCACAGCTTCCTGATAGGAGGTAGGCTCGTTCAACTCAACAAGCATAATATCATCATGGTTAGATAAGAGAAATGAGTATCTCTCAGGCTGACGACGTATCCTTCTCAGATATGCAAAGAGGTTGGTCTATTTGACCAGGTTGCTGCTCCACAACTTCTTGTGCAACAAACTCATGATCCACAACACTTTGTGGTGCCTGTTCAATTTCCATCGAGGCCTTAGTGTTATTTTCTATGTCACGACCCGAGATATAGCCGTCCGAAAAATTTCGGCAGCATCTCCCCAGTATCCATGACAATTTCCTGAATACAAACATGTAATAAGGCCTACACGACCTATCCATACTACAAAATATAGATTTATACAACTACACAAAAGTAAAAGTGACCCACACGGCTACTTACACATCCTACACATGCATAATAAAGAAATTCTAATTCCATACCACTACTATCGAATAAACTCAAAAAGTAACAAAAATCCGAAGTTGCATAAGCGAAAACATAACAAGTACAACTATGAAATCACGAATAAGAAACATGCTATAGTCGAGTATGAAACATAGCTCGGAAGCAAGGAAAGTAAAACAATCTACACACATAGTACCACATCATGAAACATAGCTCGGAAGCAAGGAAAGTAAAACAATCTACACACATAGTACCACATCACAACCACACACATAACATATACAACCACACAAAGACAAATATAGAGTCCTCGCTGAGAGATGGCATGACTGGTAGATCCCTAGCTTCATCTGTAAGCTTCTACCTGATATCTGGGAAGACAGAAAAATCCCATAGTCTAATAGTGAGTATAAAATACTCAGTGGATAATAAGGAAAGATAGTGCAAGACAAATAGCAAGAGAACAAATACATACCAGAAATCAATATATGATTAATAATATATTTGCAGGTAATAAGCAACTAACATGAATCCCATGTAATGCACCATATGAATGACATGTCACACATAATGCAATAATCAAGAATCAACTAAGTATACAACTAAGATGCAGTATATGTGTGGTCCAATACATATATATATCATGCACATGATGCACATATGTATCATGCAACTGCCTATACTCGCTTCAGCACTGATGTATATATATGAGTCTGAGGTTGTCTGACATCCAAATGGCCATAGCTCCAGCCCTACCATAAAGTAGCCTAGTGGCCCAGCTATGTACATCCTATGATTGATATCTGTCCACTAATACTCGTCCCTGAGTATCATTCTTTTACTCTCCGAGTACCACCCCTAACCGGCGTCGAGACCATATCATCAACTCAGCTGCGTACACTGCCATACAACCACCATCACCATGATGGAAATAGAGTATAATAACCACCTATATAAGCCTGCCACTATAGGCCAACTACCATCACGATAGACCCACAACATTGGGATTTACAATCATCATCATGCATCATGATGAGATGCTCAAATCACAGTAATCTGCATCTACCATGCTAATCAACATGGGTAGGTATAAAACCCTAATGATCACAAGTATCATAAGTAAAGAAAACTATAACCTCTAATGATCATAGGTATCACAAGCCAGGATATAAACAATAATCTCATAGATCAAAAGATTCATACAACAGAAGTGATAATCCAAGATCAAAAAAATTAAGGACAAGCATGGTATAAACATGAGTATCATCAGTGTCTAATCCACATTTAAGAATAGGAAAGTGATCAAGAGACTACTCAACAACAATAGAGAATAAAACATGCACTGGAAATAGAGAAACTGTATTGACCAAATACAGTAAATTACCTACCTGATATATCGCAATCCAAAATAATAGAACCACCAGAAATAATTTCTCGTATAGTATCAAACTCCACGAATCACTCAGGGTCCTGCAAATACAATGATAATATCCCTAAATGCCAGAACATAACCAAGAACCCTAATCAATTTAGAGTTAGTTTAATTCTATTTAATTAGCCTAACTTAGGTTAGACTAATCTAATTAGTGGGTTGTTATTAACATGAATTAATTAATTAATTATTAATTATATTAACCAATTAATATAATTAATCTCATGCTTAAATCAACTCAAATTAAACCCACATTAGGTTAATCTTACTTGATTAGGTTTATAATTGTAAGAATAGTTTGAAATAGATCAATCCTATTGGATTAGATCTAGTTTCAACCTAATTCACTTGAACCTAGTAAGATTCACAACCAACCTCATCTTAGGTTAAGTTCCATTAGGGTCCAATAACTCCATTTAATTTAATAAACCAATCCCAATTCATTGATCATGAATTAATAACAGAACCATAATGGCAATATCTTAACCAAATACAACTTCATTAGATTAAACCCAAGAATCCAAAAACCAATAGTAAACAACCTAATCAAGCTTTACCAAGTTCCTACTTATTCTAGTTATGAACAGAATATGATCAAGTTCATTTATCCCACTTAATTACCCTAACATCCTTAACCAATCGGTTTTAACAAAAAAACAACCTAATCAGATCAAGAATTCAACAACAACCTAATCTAACTAGATTTTTGTTGGTGCAATCGTGCCCTAAGTGATTGGATTTTAATGTTTGGCTAAAATGGATTTAAGTTAGGCAATGTTGGTGATCTAACATGTGTGATTTGAGTATACAGGAAAGTCCAGGTTTGAAGACTTGGCAAGTGGTGAAGTCCCGGAGGCGCGACCTCTTAGCAAGGATGACTTAGCATGACGAAACCGAGGGAAACGTCTTAAGCTAGTGCAAGGATGAGCACGAGGCTTGTGGAAGGCGTTTGAAGGTTTGCGTCAAGGCTAATGGTTGAAGAAAGAGCTGAAAGGGGGAGTTTTCAGCTGGAGCAGTCGACTGGCCCTGTCAGCAGTCGACTGGGGTTGATCCGAGACACACACAGAAAGATCAATCGAGTGGAGTCGACTGATTAGTCGAGTGGAGTCGACTAATCAGTCGACTGGGAGCAGTCGACTGGCGATTCCAGCAGTCGACTGCTAGTCGACCGTTTGTCTGACAACTACGCAAATCTGATTTAATTAATGAGCCATTAATGCCATCAGTTGACTGGCCTTATGAGCAGTCGACTGATGTATGGAAATACATAAAAGTCAAGATCGACGTCGAAGAAAAGAAGATTTTTCATTCTATCTATTTTCTGGATAACTTCTGAGATCTGTATTCTTTTTCTCTCTTCCCTAAACCTAACTCTATCATTTATTGAAAGGAAGAGATCTAAGTTGTGAGGGTTTCTCTGCCTTCGAAGAGATCTTCGAAAAGGAGGGTTTCATAGTGGAATCGTCGGCTGTGTGTGTGGATCCTTGGATTAGTCACCTCGTAGAGGTGGATACCAAGTAAATTGAACGGGTTAGCGTTGTGATCTTTTCTTCTTTGTTTCTTTGCTTCCGCTAATATCTTTGCAGGAAAAAAGTTAAAAATCGCTATTCACCCCCCTCTAGCGAACGCATCGATCCCAACAAGTGGTATCAGAGCGGGTTCCTTTCGGAAGATCTAACGTTCAACCGAAATCATTCATGGCGTTTCAAGAGGGATACAACATCGCATGACCACCCTACTTCGACGGAAACGACTTCGCGTATTGGAACGGTAGGATGGAATATTTTTTAATGAACGATATTGATATTTGGTTTAGTGTTGTAGACGGATTCGAGAAGCCGAAGGACGCTCTTGGATTTCCTCTTCCTACAAAAGGTTGGTCCAAAGATATATGCAAGAAAGCGCAAAAAAATGCGAAAGCAACAACGACCTTGCAATGCGGACTATCAAAAGAGCAACTAAGCAAAGTTGGCCCATTTGACTCGGCCAAAGAGCTTTGGGAGAAGCTCATCGAATTAAACGAAGGATCTAGTGAATCGAGACGAGCCAAGAGGGATCTCTTGGTGGGTCAACTACAATCCTTCGTAATGAAGCCTCACGAAAATGTGAGCCAAATGCACGGACGGTTCAAGGAGATTGTAAACGGGCTCCACGTCATAGGTGAGAAAATTGACAACCGTGATTTAGTGAGGTACGTTGGAGTTTGAGTCTGCCTTAGAGTTTATAAGAGTTTGTAAATCTTTCTGGAAGAATAAAATTCTAAGCAGAGTCTTGAATTTTCATTCAAATTTTTTGGAAAGTCGATCCTTTATTTTGGTATCAGAGCTTGGTTTGAAAACTAAGCTCGATGGCAGGCTAAAAACCTTTATTCAAGGTTGAGGTAAGGGAAATTCATATCAGTTTTCTTATATGCTCAATATTTAACCAAGCATTTCCAGAAAAACTGAGACTATTTCTAAGGAAAGAATCACAAGATCAGAAGGTGGAGACCCGACAAGCATCCTTGGTCCGGAATTCTGCAAGGCTAGTAAGTGCGTAAGGCGGTAAGTCTGGAGATCTTATTTGAAGATATTCTTCAAAATAGTCTAAGTTTTCATTTGAAAAGCTTGGGATGAGGATCTTTACTAATAAGTTTATTTGATAAAGCGACCGGAGGAGTTAACTGATCGCAAAAGACCGCCGAGCAACGTAAGTCCTCAAAAGAGAGGTCGTTAGCCAGTCGGATGAGCGTGAAAGTTTTACGAATCCCTAAGCCGTAAAAATAAATTTAATGGTAAGGAAATTCCTTTATGTCGGAAAGAATTGAGCAAAATATAAGAGAATGGTATGAAAAGACCCGAAACCAAAACCTTGAATACCTTGATCTAGCTGATACCACAAAACTCGAACCAAAAGACCTAGCAAACAATCTTGGGGTAATCCATAGTAAGGTGTGTCTTTTGTCAAAAGTAACTCTCAAACATTTCTGTGTCCTTGAGGAAGAAAATAGAATTCTTAGGAAGGAAGTAGCTCAGCTACGGACTTCTGTAAGAAGTTTGGAAAAGGATTTTGTGTCAAATAAGCCCCCTTACTAAGTCAGAAGTTAGAAGTTTGGTCATTGAAATTTCTATAATCTCTGTGCAGAGAAAGATCAAGAAAAATCGAGAAACGCTATTCACCCCCTCTAGCGAATCAACCGATCCTAACACATTCTCTATGTGTTTGATTGAATCTTAAACTCATTTACTAAATGTCTGCGATATGATTTATAGCTTGAGAGAATTTGTAATTAGATTACAACTAGTGAGCATCTCTATATGTGCAATTATAAATATATTGAAATTATCCCTAGTCGAGGAATTGATGAGCACGAACGTCATCGATTCTGTTGAGACTAGCACGTTTTGAACTCCTTAGTTAACCAAGCAGCCGATCTCGCTAGCTGGAGATATTAGATGTTGAGAGTAAAATATGGATGCTAGTTAAAGGTAACTAGTTCATTAGAGTGACCTGCCGTGAGACTTCATATAGTTCTATACATATATCAATGAAGATTTTATTGCAGCTTAAGTGCGAGTTTTCTTTGACTTGTGGTATTCAAGTCACCTTAGTCATGGAGGCTTATACTTTGACATTTTAAACAAACATCTCCAAGGAAGTATGGACCCGGGATGATTGGGTATAAGTCAAAGTGCCCGAAGGTGTTTAAATAGCCCATAGAGAATTCACCGCTCCTTGAAAAAAGACATATACCTTGCGGCCGCTTATTAGAATTGTTACGGAGAGTCTTTAGCCAAAGTATCACATGTCAAGAGTATGATACTCTTGGATATATGTACAAGTAACTTGAATCCATAGGATAAGAAAACAAGCTTGGGCTAGGTGTGATATAGTCAACTTAGTGGGGACTAACACATATATACCATGTTCTGAATCAAACAGGTATAAGACGATGAAAGGAACGAAACATGTTTCATTATAGTAGTTGAAGGGTTTAGAAATTATTTTGGAATCAATCGTTGATTTTTCAGTCAATTGGCGATCATGATGTACTACTAGGTGTCATTCATGATCGTTATGTAATTAATGGTTAATTACGGATGACCAACATAATCGGGAACCTATTGGGTCACACACACTACAAGTTCTCCGAAGGACTTAAAACGAGTTTGAGAATTAGATTCTTAGATCGATAGAAATAAAGTTTGATTGGATCAGACAAAGGCAAAATGATGGATTTCATCTTATAAAGACGAAATAAGAAAAATTAGTTTGGTTCAAATCGGAGGTGGTTTAGTTATTGAACTAAATAATTCAGTTTTGAACCAAATTAAACTAACTTAGTTTAGTTCATGATGGAAGATATTTTGATAAAAAAAGAAGAGATGAGGAGCTTCATCTTGTGAAGACAAAGTGAACAAAACTGATTTGGGTCAAATCGAAAGCTGTTTGGTTATTGAATCAAGCGACTTAGGTCTAAACTAAATCCAAACCCAGTTTGCTATAGTAACTGGTCTAAACCAAACCTGGTCTAAACCAAACCCAGTCTAAACCAAATTGTAAACCCATTTAATGCACCCCAGTTCGGCCTCCTCTTCTTTGCTTGATTGTGAGACTCCTTTGGCCTAATCGCGTGCAATTTCTTCTTCGCTAAAATCGCGCGGTCTCTGACAAAAAACTTAGGCTAATTGAGCTTTAAAAGGTTGCTCAATTGCGTAAGAGAGATGGCTGCAAAACCCTAAATGAGGGATGCTTCTTCCTCCTAATCATAGATGGCATCCCCTATTTTCTCTCGACTACATGAAAGAGAAGGTCGTCAGCGCATCGAGCGCTGACGTCTCCGGCAATCGGGGCAGGGCAAAAGGGGATGATCGACCTCCCAATCGCGCACTGTCTCCGAACGCCACTACTGTCCTCTACCGCCTCCCTTCCTGCTGTCGCATGCCCTTGTTCCGCCCAATTCTGCCTACCGCATGGGAAGACAATCGTGATCCCACCGGCTGCGTGGAGGAGGACCTGAGAACGTCGTCCCGACGACATCTCTAGCTTGTATGAGAATAGCGAGAAATAGGGAACTGTAGCTTTTCAATCGCACGTGTTCTTCTTCCTTGTGAAGTGCTCATCGTCAACGCTAGTAATCCTACTAGAAGCTTATGAAGCTGTCGAATGCAGACCTTGACGATGGTTTTGATGCACCCTGACTGCTGGAGCAAGGCTCCCATGACAACCGGCTTGTGAAGCCGTCGAAGCAATTTGTGAGGCTTCCGGAACCTTGGACATGCTGACAAAATACTGGAACCACCATGAGTTATTGTTGGATTTGTAGTTGGGATTCATTGCCAGAAGTTGGTTCATCATCGAAAGTCTAGAGAATTATTCCATCATCATCGGAAAGAGTTTTCGGTTGTTTGCCTTAAATCGACGGTCAAAGGTTGACCATCAAAAATTACACTAGGAATATAATTGTCGGTGATAGTTAGAAAACACCGAAAAATGGTTGCGACAAACATTGTTGCGTGTTTTTTGAAATTAAGTTTTTTTCTTGTATTGATCGTTGTCGATCGTCGGCTAATACCGAAGACGGTGATGCGACTCATGACTTTAGAAGTCGTCCAGACGAACACTTGACATGGATCACCAATAGAGGCAGAACTTCGACAAGGACCACTCGATTGATGCCAACCCTGCTCAATGTCATTTATAATATACACGTAAAATATTTATTATTCTATAAAATTTTAAATTTTCAGCTATGTCATGTACTTGTTATATCATGTATTTGATTGTATGTGTTGTAATAATTAAGTGTAATTATTAGTTTATTTTCGTTGCACACGTTTGCGAAACGTGTAAACACACGCAATGCACCGGGACAATCCCAACAGTAGTATCAGAGCTTGATAATGCAAGGTATACACGTAAAATGATTTTGCACGTCATAGTTAGTCGTAGATCTAATTAGAAAAATATTATAATTTAATTAAGAATTTCTAATTATAGACATTTCCTAATTGGTTAGGAAATTTCATATTAAAAAATTATTTCTTAATTAATGAGATTTTCTTAATTAAGAATTTTATTTCCTAAACGAAAATTTTATGTTTTAATTTAGAATTTCTAATTATAGATTTTCCTAATTTATTAGGAATTTTGAATTACAAAAATTATTTTCTATTTAATTAGATTTTTAATTAAAAATTATATTTTATAAAATAAAATATGTGATTAGATATGAAAATTATTTCCTAATCTAATTAAAGAATTTTAATTTGTGAAATCAGATTCTTAATTATATTTTATTAAATAAGATTTATGATGACTATGGGCGGAAGTAGTCATAATTAGTTGCATTAATTATGTCAATCCATTTACTGCCATGTCATGTAGCGAATTTAATTGTTTGCATGAAAATAGGATGAGACCTGAAAATCCCTTATAAAATAATTAAAACTAACACCTTCCGCTAATATAGTTAGAACCAAAGTTTAAGTCTTGTTTGGGTTGTTGGTGTTGGGATGTATATTATAAGCTTGCTTTTTGTATAAACATCTATTTTGTAATAATATTGAAATGAGAATCACCTTGGTTAAATGTTGCATTTCTTATGTAATGCAGTTGTCCACTTAATTTATATTGTAGATAACATGATGTGTGGTGTCACACACAGAAGATCATGTTATCGGTTCCTTATAAATTATAAATAGTAGCTCACAACTAAAATGAACTGGGACAAACCATTGGAATGGTTGTAGTGTAATTAGTATTAGTTTATCTTGACTATTAAATTACACTAGTACACTTTGTGTGTATTGAGCAGGACCGTTTGAGGTCGTTCGATTTATACTGACTATATAATCAAACTAGACCTCAGTTATTATGGATGTGCATGCTCTTAATCCCTATATAATAACAAGCACATATACTTAGTATATATCTTTAATTCATCAAAGGGTGAGATTTATTCGTTAAATCAATAGGTCCGATGAGTTGGGAGATAATACTATGTATATGGTATGTTGTTGATTATAGAAGGAAACTGTGTCCTAATATTTAGGTTGATGATGTCCCTTTGAGTAGCTCATAAGGATTATCATGTAAATCTTGCAGGTGGACTTAGTTCCGCATGATAATAAAGTTGAGTGGTACTACTCTTAGAATTAGAAGTTAATTAATTGAGTTGTCAGTAATTCAATTAATTGATGGTCATACGATATCTTAAACACAAGGAGATTAATGCACTCATGATAAGAAGGAGCTCATATTATAATATAGGATTGGTGCGGTAGTTCAATATAACCTTTTAGTGGAATGAGTTATTATTGATGGACTTGAGTTGGGTGTTCAGGGAGAACATAGGAAGCCCATGCCCATCAGGAGGTCAAAACCAATTCCTCCTCTAGGTCCCTTCTGTAGCCTCTAGATAAAGCCTCGTATCCACTTGAGAGAATTCTGTAAGAATTTCGGTTAGAAAATTCTATTAAAAATTTTTCTATGAAAAAATATGTTAAGAATTTTTCTATGAAAAATTCTGTTAAGAATTTCTATTATGAAATTCTGTTAAGAATTATATTTCTTCTAAATCCTAAACAAAATTTTGTTATGATTTTTTCATAGAAATTTTGTTAAGAAAATAATAAAACTTAATTAAGAAATTTTGTTAAGTAATTAACAAAATTTTATTAAGAGATTTTTTAGATAATAATATAATTTAGTTAAAGAAATTTATTAAGAAACTAACAAAATCTTATCAAGAGATTTTATTAGATTTTTTTCTAACTAAATCTAAATAAAAAAAATTTGTTAGATTTTTTCTAAATTTTCTAAGATGGCATAGCTATAAAAGGTGAGGATTAGGAGAGGGAAACAACACACAATTCTTTCCCCTTGAACTCCTAGGGCCGACGACATCAACTCTTCCCTTTCCCCTTTGCTAGGGCTGGCGCCCCTAAGAAACCCCTCCTCCCTTGTTCGCCCAAGCTTCCTCCCCTTCCCCTTTTGCTAGGGCCGGCGCATAAGGTCCCTAAACCTTGCTAGGGCCGGCGGCCAAGAAGAAGAAAAAGAAGGAAGGGAAAAGGAAGGAGAAGAAGGAGGTTTTTGTCTTGCTTACCATCAGATTAAGAGAAGGAATTTTGGTGGAGTAATCTTGGAGGATCGTTGCCCACACAACGTCCAAGAAGAGGAGAGAAATATAGCAAAAGATCAAGAGGTCTTCGGGTAAACAACCATCTTTCACACAATCTACAAAGAAGAAAGGTACAATTTATTTTCCGCTGCGTAAATTGTTTCCTTTATATATATGGATCCTAAATACCAGCATAAGAGCCCAATGATCTTATGCATTGATCAAGCACATAGTTAATCGAATATGAGGGTTGTTTGAAAGGATTCCATCTTCGATAAATTTTTATCTGTAAGAATTAAACAGAGCAGAATTTCAGGTGCCATCAGTTAGACTCTCTCCAAGCCCGACTTGAAATTAAATATGTTCGAACCATCGAGATATGATCTCATGATTAGGTTATCACAATAATTCGTTCCTCTCTCTCTCTCTCTCCCTAAATTACGGTATTGCGAGCTATTACATACCCTAATATTAAATTACGTGCGAGCCCAGCGGATTATTACCAGTATAGTTGCTAACATGGCGCCATACTATAATAAATTTTATAACTTATATTATATACAGGAGAGAAATGCAGGCCTAATATAAAAGTAAATTGAGCCAAAGGAGATAAATAGCCCCAAAGGCCCTACATTCATAATATTAAGTTCTAATCTGCCTTACTATAATATAAGTACCTCTGCTACCCCTGTATATATATTGGGGAGAGAAATAGCCAAAGGGGCTATTTACGACTAATCCGGGATCCGGGAGATAAATAGCCCCAAAGGCCCTGCATTCATAATATAAGTTCTAATCCGCCTGTATATAATATAAGTTCCTCTGCTACCCTGTATATATATTGGGCAGAGAAATAGCCTTTGGGGCTATTTACGTAAATTACTATATTTTTGGCCCAAAAATAAATATAAGTTGCTATAATTTATTTATATTGATTTTAGGCTTAGTCGTAAATAGCCCCAAAGGCTATTTCTCTACTCTGCATAGCCTTTGGGGCTATTTACGACTTATCCGGCTAGTAAATTTACACGGTAGATAATTGGCTAGGCGGGAATCGAACCCGTCACTAGCGAAACCATCTAACCTAACCATTGAGCCTCGGGACTGAGAGTGCCTAAGGAGACTAGCTATAGCCTTCCGCAAATTAAATAGTTTTGGCAGTGATCAGTGGTCGGCTCTATCTGACTGCTCTCTGCCGCTATCCACTTGTCTGGTTGATCTCTGCCTGGGGGTCTACAGTAGCTGAAGAATGGGATGGGAGCGCAACTCATAGTCCCACGGTCTAGGTTATAAGTCGTTGTCACGAGCTCTCACCTCCTTGTCCCCTTTCTATTCTCTTATTCAAAGACTGACTCCAGGAACGGAACTACCGGGAACTCTTATCTATCACTGCTTTCCTTGGACACTGACTGCCTCTCTCTAACTAAGCCTTGGACGATGTACCTATAGTTCCCACGGTGCTAGGTTCTTTCCACTCGCTCTGATCAGGCCAGTGATCTTAGAGTCCAAGGTCTTATAGGCGAGCCCAAGGTCTTCTGACAGAGAAGGTAGGCATAGTCTTCCCAAGCAAGGAGTTCTTCCCCGAACGACAGTGAACTAGATCAGTGCCATGGGAGCGAGAGTAGTGCCAATCATGCATGCTCTAATGGGTGTGGGAATAGAGTAGTGCCAATCATTGGAAGAGAGGGGGACCAGAGGATGGTCTGTCTGATGCTAGGCCGGCCATCCCTTACATCTGTTTTGAACCGGATTCACTATTCTTCGCTCAGCTCTGCTTGAACGAGTTCATTTCCTTTGAAACCTTGAACTGCCCAGTAGTCGCAACTGCTACTCATTCTATAATAATGAAAGTCCTTTCTTCTCGCACAGCACACGTCGCTAATGCTTGGGATTGGCCGAAAGTGGCTAACTGAACTTCCTTTCGCCGCCCTCGCATCTACTATTCGTTCCTTTGCATTCCATAATAGTCCGAGAAAACATTCCAGGTCCGCCTCCTCGGACCGCACTGCTGAGTCCGCCTCCTAGTCACTTGTACGATTCAGAGTAGGTCGTCCTCCTTCTCCCCCTCTCATCCATGTACTCCGATCCTTCCACTTCCGAAAGATTGGACCGGGGAAGAAAATCAGCATGGCAAGGAAGCACCCAAAGTCGACGAAAGAGACTCAATCCGATCCTGGGATGGATCCTCCTTTAATCGATAATGGCCGGCGAAGTTTAGCCCATTGCATGGGTGATTCTCCAACAGTCGTCTAGTGGACTACTTTAATTTAAGGGTGAGCTCGGGTGAGGCAGGTCGGTCTGCGTGCCGCTCGTGGACGAGAGAATTTCTTTATTATTTAATAGGATTGGTCTACTGGGTCTGTAGTGGAGGGCTCATAACTAGGAATTCCAGTTGCTAGACTACGCTTTGGTCGGGCATGCGGAGTGGTCCTTCCATCCGATAAAGTGGTGGAAGCCGGGCATGGAATGTGTCTAAGCCGTGGAAGTGGTAGTTCCATCCGAGAAAGTGGTCCAATACGTTCGTAGAAGTCTGGTCCAAGTGGTCCAAGGCGGGGATAGCATAGGGCATGAGTTGACCCGGAAAAACCTGGCCTGCTGGCCTCCTGCCCTGGCCTAGGCGGATAATCACTCTTTGGTCGGGTAGGATCCAAAGAGTTCTTATCCGCTTCATTGGCTCCGGGCATGAAATAGAGCCTGCATTGAAGGCCTAACTGAATCTCTTGCCTATTGAACCGGCTAAGAACTCAGATCCACGAGTCCAGAAAGACGATTCAATCCAGCCTCTGAAATGCCCAGGCGCCTCTTCCCTAAAAGAACTAGCGGTACAACACAACCAAAGACAAAGAAAGAATTGCTAGACTATATTGTACTACTCTTGACGGGTAAGCTCGTTTGGATATAAAGTAGTAAGTAGTTAGCAGCAGGTACTATAAATGTAATTGCCTTCTCTTTCCTTCTCCTTCCGTCTACTATTCTTTTCTACGAACTAGGCTCTCCTCATTGGCGTGTTGTACCCGACACTGTTTGATTTAAGATGGTCCTCCCCTCATCGACATCTTCACTGGGGCATCTCACGGCTTATGGCTCATAAATCAGTATAGGAGAACATGCATGACCCTTAGTCAAAGTCACTCTACGACTCTTCCTCTGGCTA